>NW_018363448.1:799263-1092179 GCF_002078875.1 Numida meleagris
TGGAATCATGGAATCATGGAATCATGGAATCATGGAATCATGGAATCATGGAATCATGGAATCATGGAATCATGGAATCATGGAATCATGGAATCGCCTTGGTTGAAAAGGACCTCAAAGATCATCGAGTTTCAATCCCCCTGCTGAGTGCAGGGTCACCAACCACTAGACCAGGCTGCACAGAGCCACATCCAGTCTGGCCTCAATGGAGCCAGGGATGGGGGCATCCACAACCCCCCTGGTCAACCTGTTCCAGCGCATCACCACCCTCTGTGTGAAAAACTTCCTCCTAACCCGCATCTCCCCTGTCTCAGTTTAAAACCATTCCTTCTTGTCCTATCGCTGTCCACCCTTGTGAACAATTGCTTCCCCTCCTATTTATATGCTCCCTTCAAGTATTGGAAGGCCCCAGTACAAAAAAGACAGGGATCTCCTGGAAAGAGTACAGTAGAGGGCCACAAAGATGATAAAGGACCTGGAGCATCTCCCCTATGAGGAAAGGCTGGGTGACCTGGGTCTGTTCAGCCTTGAGAAAAGAAGACTGAGAAGGGATCTTATTTATGTTCATAAATATCTTAAGTGTGGGAGACGAAAAGACATGGCAAACCTCTTTTCAGTGGTCTGTGGGGACAGGACAAGGGGAAACAACCACAAACTTGAGCATAGGAAGTTCCGCACCAATATGCAAAAGAAATTCTTCACTGTGAAGGTGAAACAGGCACAGAAACGGGCTGCCCAGAGAGGCTGTGGAGTCTCCTTCTCTGGAGATATTCAAGACCCGTCTGGACACCTCCTGCTGTAGGGAGACTGTTTTGGCAGAGGGCTTGGACTTGATGATCTCTAGAAGTCCCTTCCAACCCCTACAGTTCTGTGATTCTGTGATAACTTTAATACCTGACAACAAACCTCTGGTCATTCAGTCCGTTAGTTAAAGGATTATCATTTAGCAAGGATATAGGTTTGTCTCAATACAAGTGAAGTTGTTAATCTGCTCATTTGTAAAAAAAGAAGTTGAATAAAATTTCTTCAGAAATTAAATTACTTCATAGTCAAGTAAGTGGCTTAATTGCACTTGTGGTGTATCTAAGTCTTCCTCTAATCAGTTTTAAAGCCACCGTATGACTCATCATATACTCTGATGCCTTTTAATAGGCAAAGCATTGAAGAACTTCACTACTGTTAAGCATCAACGGCAGTAACTCTGTATGGTGAACTTTTTTGAACATCCAAAACCGAGTTATGTATCCCGAGTCTTAAAAGACTTGGTAGAACATTTGTGACCCATTCTTGAAAAATATTATTGATTATTTTGAGGTTAGCTATTATACTGAACATGGAATTACTATTCACAGAACTATTTTCAACTTCTTTGGAAATAATAAGCACAAATGAGTGTTTTGTTTTGATTTTGTTTGTTTTAAATACAAAGTGGCTTAGTCTGAAGAAATAACACAAGATCCCAGAAGATCTATAAACTGAAAAAAAAATCCGGATTTTTAATCTGAATGATGTATCATGAATCATTGCAATGAGATATCAAAGTACACCAAGAAAACTGAAGGAAAATGTACAATAGCCATTTCAGTATTTCTGTTTATTTTTCAAGTAGAATTATTTAGGTTGTCTGACTGCTGAAAATATTTTTATTCTTTTTTCTTTCTTGTATTCAGCCTTCTTAAACACCTGCTCTCTTGAGCTTGCCATTTTCATGTCTTATTTCAACAGAGAAAAATGCTTTTATTTTACTGACAGCTTAGGGAAATGTAATTGGGTCGTTCTGGAAAGTCTGCGTCCTTCTCAGGTTCTACATTTTATTCAAGCCGAGAAAACCTGCAAAAATTAGGTTCTTCACCCCTTATTAGTAAGATTTGATGTCCTTCGCACCAAAACACAGTAACATTTGCATTTCTGCTCATTAATATCTACATGAATGCTGCTTCCTACATCTGAATTCTTCCTTCTTACTCTACCAGAAATGGTACCTACACAGAAGAGTCCCCAGCTATAATGAGAACATCAGAGAAAGAAAAGTAAACTACTTCTCTCTTCCAAGTTCATTTCTACAAGAGTATGAGGGCAGGTCCTCAGTTCAGATGAAGATTTCTTCAAATTGCAGCTTCAGTTGCAGTGCTGACTAGCAGCCCTGATTTACCACAGGCACAAGAATAATCACTGTGACTTTTGACTCAGACAGAAAAACTGTTTGCTTTATCTGGGAAAATCCCCATTTAAGGTCATGATTATAGATAGATGCTGTCTTAGATTAGATACTGTTGTCATTTCCCTAAGCATACACTGTTCATACCAGGACAGAGCATTCAGCTTAAAACATTACACACTTGCAGATTTAACAGCTATCTCAGTTAGAGTTTCACTATCTGGTAGTTAGTAGAAGGAAAAATCATTTACATTGTATCCAGCAGTCCAAACAACTTTTTACTCTTGAGATTAAAGAAGAAAGGATAAGACGTCCTTGCAAAATAAAATCTGAGAAGAACTGATTAAACAAACTTATCTTGCAGGTGTATGACAAGAGTTGCTAGCTTGTCTGCTGGACAGAACGAAGACTGATAGACTTTACAGGATACAAAGATAGTTCTAGACAGGCAAAACAACAAACTCTGAGTCCAGATTACAAAGTGTGTATAAACAAAGGAAATGAAGGGGTGTACCTACTTGAAGGGATGAGTGTGTGATAGGTGAACAGAGAAGAATGTGAACCCCGAATACCTCAGCCAATGGGGAAAGGGGGAAGGGCTCATTAGCATTGGGGTACAGGGATAAAAGAGGGGCTGTGTCCCCCAGTACTTTGAGAGACACCACGGGGGTATTCCCCAGTGGACTCTCCCTTCGTTTGAATAAAGAAAGCTGAAGACTCTCTGCTGTCTTTTTTTGGGATAAAGATGATGGAGCAAGCCTATTGGAGCAGAAATTTTCCCAGCAACTCTCATGGGACATGCTGTTAGCAAAGGCTCTTCTAATCACGGTCAGAAGATGGCAAAGGAACATCCCAAGTACCATAAGAGACAATTCTGACAGGATTTAGTGTCATGTTGTAAAACCTTTCCTACTTATTGAATACATACAGCTCATATCATGTTAGCTTCTCATGATGCTCACTGCACAACTCCATGGGCATGAGAGAGACCCACACAACAAAAATCTCACAGTCTGTACAAAACAACCTTTACTCCTCTTCAAGCCAATGGAAAAAAAAGATGTGATAATATTTCTGTTTTTATATTTGCTTGAGAAAGCAATGCTTACCAGAATAATTAATATTCTGGAATTCAGATGAATGATTTATAAAATTGGTTAGAAATAATTTTCCATAGGACATTTTATGCTTAATTTTGTGGACTTCATTTTAGTTAAGAAGACTCTATTAATACTGTCATGCGCATTCAATGACAGTCATATTGGAAACACTGTTTAAGAGAATGCTGTGTGCATTTGTGCTTCCAGCAATTTATGTTTTAATGCCACCTTCCTCTCTGATGTCAAAATAGTTTTCCTTAAGGCCTCTTGCATAAAACAGAATATGGAGAAATATCCAGAGGTGGAGGCAGATCCAGGCAGAGCTCCCAGCAGGAGCTTCTCTATCTGTGGAATGGGTGCTGGAAGAACAACATTTCAGTTTAAGGCCAGAACTTACCTTAGGCTAATCAATATAGCTCTGTCTGCTCCTTTTTACTAGTGAGTGTAATATAGAAAGAAGTAATCAAGGCAACCAGCAGGATGACTGGCAGTACAAACATACAAATTACAGAAACTGATGCTACGGTCTCAGTGGTAATTACTGAAGTAAAACCACCTTACATAGGAACATCCAGGAGCTATGAGCACAATGTACATGCAGTGCCTGTGCTGTGCAGTCCCTCATGTGTACACCATTCATCATGGACAGATTAGACTCACCATTGAGCTTTCCCAGGCAGCTGCAGAAAAGTTCTTTTTAACAAACACTTAAATAAGCATGCCTGAACATAATAGGTCTTAGTGTTCATATTACTTTGTTTTGCCTAGTTTTTGTTGAAATATAATTTCACTGTTAAATTGCCTCATCTTGTGTTATGTATGTTGGAAATAACTATGTTGGACTGTCAGTTTTCTCCTTTTCTTACTTTCCTGATATGTCTCAATAATAATCCCACTTTAATGCATTTTGTTCCCAAGAATAACCTAACAATAGCAGTTGATGAAAGAAGCACACGTAAATGTTCTTGAAAAATTAGCATTTAGCTGAACTGAAGAGAGAAGATTTTGATGAACAACAGCTGACCATGAGTCTTAAGAAGTTGTTATATGACCAGAGAAAAGACAGATGTGGAAAGTTGAAAAGAAGACATCATTAAGTTGTTGCTACAGGTGAGTTTGCCTTCTAGCTAGTAAATCTCACAATAATAATAAATCAAAGCTCTCTCAAAGGTGTCAGATAAATGTTTCTCTGTTTTGTGAGTGTGACATTCTCATATCACACAGTTGTTTGGAAACAGATTCAGTTTTTTTGGAGTTTTGTGTGTGCTGAGAAGCCAGCTGGCTGACATCTACCCAAACAGATAATGGGACTGAGTAGAGGTCATTATTTGAGATTTTCACCTTTTCCTAGTTTTTCTGAAAACTGGTAGAATTTCAGAATTTTTCAGTCTCTACTACACTTAACAAAGCTTGATCAGAGAGGGAAAATGGCCAAATGATTTCATAAGCCTTTTTTCTGTAGGAACTGGAATAGTAAAACTAAATTCTTGCTTAACTATGAAACAATTCAAAAGTATGGCAAGTCAAGTCAATCAGAAAGATGGTAGTAATTTGACATTCAGGAAATATTGGAGTTGGTCCAACAATAAATTTCATAATTTTTTAAAATACATATATTTTCAAAACATGGATTGTTCAGTCCTCAACCTTCAGAGATTCCAAGATGCTCTGAAGCTGACGTAGTTTAGTGGACAAGGTGATAATGGGTCTACGATTGGACTAGACGATCTTAGTAGTTTTTCCCAACTTTTATGATTCAATGATTCTATGAATATTTAAAAAATCCAGCAACTCCCCAATAATTTGTACTAGACCAATCTACATTCATAATCATTTTATCTTTGTTCATAAATATATTTCTAGATTACTCAGCTCATACATTCTTAAAGCTTGTGCATGTGATCCCTGACTTGATTTGTCAAACAAAATTATACACAGTCATATGCCCCTTAATGCTTTGTGTGTACTTTAAAGATGCTTATTGGCTTGAGAAATAATCAATCTGAAATTTTGTGGAAGTATATAAAACATGAATTTTTTTTTTTTTTTTTTAATGTTAAGAAGGATGAGGATGAACAGCATGAGAACAACACGGAGTCCAAATACCATCAATTTCCTATAGAGAAGACTGCAAATACTTTGAAATACTGAGCAATTCCTGCTAAGGGAAATACCTTCTTGAACATCAATTGCACAATTTTTCTCTTCCAGGAATTCCTTCTTGTGTCTTTAAAAATTTGCCAGTCGACCTATGACATTCCTTTGAGATTGAAGTTGCCCTGTTGCCACTGCAATACTGAAAGGAAACTCCTGAGAAGAACTGATTTTAGGTAATATATAATACTACATTTATCTTTCACTTAAAATTTGATAATATACTGCTTATTGAGATGAAAATTCTTATTAATGTTTATAAATATCTTAAGTGTGGGAGACAAAGAGACATGGCAAACCTCTTTTCAGCGGTCTGTGGGGACAGGACAAGAGGAAATGTCCATAAACTTGAACACAGGAAGTTCTGCGCCAATGTGCGAAGGAACTTCTTCACAGTAAGGGTGATGGAGCACTGGAACAGGCTGCCCAGGGTGGTTGTGGAGTCTCCTCTGGAGATATTCAAGACCTGCCTGGACATCTACCTGTGTAGCCTGCTGTAAGGAGCCTGCTTTGGCAGGGGTGTTGGACTTGATGAACTCTAGGGGTCCCTTCCAACCCCGTGATTCTCCAAGAGCACACATATAAAACAGTATGCAGAGAGATAATTTTGCTGTCCTGAAAAACCTAGCTATGGGTGTAGGCCTGCGGGAATAAACAAATAAATTAAAATATTAAAATCCTATAACTAGTAAGTCTATTCCCATGTTAATGGCAGAAAATTATGTCTTTCATGATTTTAAGTTGCCAAAGACTCCTATTCATAGCTGCCCAACTTTTTCAACTCAGGGAACAGGCTTGAAATTTCTTTTATATAATTCTTGTTTAGCAACCAAAAGTTCAATTAATGCCTATTTTCTTTATGGCTTACAACATGCAATTCTGCTATTAGTGAAAGACTGATTTCAGGCTATAGTCCAGATTAACCTACATGCTCTTGTTATTTCCTGTCAGCTGGCACCCCTGAGCTGTGTAAGTAGCTAACCCACCAACTTAGCAAGTCAGTTTACTATCTGATCTTTTCTTGTTACTCTGGATTTGGAAAAGGTGCATTTGCTGCTGCTCAAGGTTGGAACACAACCAGTGTGCACACACTGCATAAACAAACTCATTCATTTTTATACTGCCTTTAATACCATGTCCTATCAGCACTAAATGAGAGTATATCTGCTAATCCTCAAAGTTTGTGCAATCATCACTATGCCCCACCCAATACATTCCAAGTGAATGTAGCAAACTGAAAGGAGGTGCAAAATCTGTTTGTTTTTGAGTTATCTTTTAGGCAAACCCTAAAATTCCAGTGAATGAAGTAAGGAACATTTGAAAAGCGATAAGTCAAATTCCAAACAAAAGATTTATTGCCACATACTAAAAAAGAAAAAAAATCCCACACACTTTAAAACATCATTCTGCTAACTATATATCTTGAGTTTTCTTTTTTTCTTTTCTTGGGGGTGGGATGGAATTAAGGAATTTAGGTAATGTTGCTTTCTTTTTCTTTGCACAAGGACTCCACATTTTGCATTTTCCTTTTTTTTTTTTTTTTTGCCAGTAATTTATTAGCCTATGCTCATAGGTGAAGATTAGAGACTCAGAGAAGAAACTTTATGACAGTTAAAGTAAGATTAGAATATTTGCAGATCTTTTCACCTGTCTGACAGATTGAACTGAATGTTTATGAGTAAGGAAAATCAAACAAATACAGTTAATGGTCCAATAATTTCAAGAAAATCAGACTTCTCAAAAGATCAGATGAACACACTGTGATGCATTTGAAATTAGCTGCTGCTTTTCATCAGCATCAGCATTGCATAATTATACTGAATAACCTGCAGTGAAATGTCTGAGCACTGCGAGGAATTAATGAAATACATTTTCAGGTCAAATTATGACTAAGCAAATAATGCTGCTGTGCAAGTCTGAAGTTCCTTACTGTTGAGAAGCAGGTCACTCGGCAGCACGTAGCTACTGATTTACTAATGATTTATGATGTAATGATGTAATCCCCAGATACGTGGAATGTGGTGTTTCCAGTGTGTTCTAGTATATTTCAGCATATCCATAGTATTCTGTATCCATAGTGTTGTAGTTAACAACATATCATTGTTGAGAAGCAGGTCGCTCGGCAGCACTTACATCACATAATGTCAACTCACTTCGCATATCATGATTGCTACCAGCCAGAAACAGGCTCCTTGTCACACGAGTCTTAATTCTGCTTTTTAAACTGTTGTGGTTTTATGATTTTTATTATTGATATTCCACATCATAACATCATGTAGTGCACTGGGAATTAAAGGGTTAATGCTGCAGTTCTGTGGATAGTCAACAAGTTCTGTTTACCGATCTTTGAAGAGAAGCGATGCATTACAGCTCCCAGAAAACTTTGCTGTTCAGTTTCCTTTTTCCAGTCATGGGAAAGATAAAACTGATTGGAAGTCACGGGATGGCTCTCTTTGCTCCCTGGCCAAGAACCTTGGTAAGAACCTTGGTTTTCAGAAACTCTCTCTCATTTATTTCATTTATTAGCTTCAATACCAGTTAATTTGTATTTTTTTTCGCAATTATAATTAGTAAACTAAGTTCATTTTCCTCCTCAGATCATTGCTGCTGTTGTTTTTCCTTTCCCCCTTTTTTTGAGCCAGTGGGCCTGTGGGCCTGCTGTCCCTCTGTCATGGATACAGATCTAGAAATAAGACCATGTAATAAACCTTAAAATACTTGTACTGTAATATTTTAATCAATATTTTTCTAATAGAGGTCCAAAGGTGGAATTGATTCTTCCCCAATTGACTGATCTATAAATAAAATCTCCAGGTTACAGAAGCACATGGACAGTTTTCAGCTTTAATGCATGTTTGATTATGTGCTCGTATTATTTTGGTCTTTACTAAAATCAGTATGATCTGGAAATCATATTAATATTTCATAGAAATATGAGTTGATAACACCCCAATATTTCCTGTGTTTCATAAAGGAAACTGAGCTTCAGAAGCCCTGGAAAAGTCAATACAAAAATCCATTCTGGGATATTTATTTAAAATAATGGATTTTTCCCATCCCAGAATACCGCTCTATACACGTTACAGGAATAAAATTACTGCGAGGTGACACCTAGTGATACTTTGCAGAAAGCTGCAGACGTGCACTGTGTTTCCTGAACATACAATACACTCTATTCTCTGTATATGAGGATTATGCTATTCATTATTCCCTACTCCAGTCAAGACTGTAATATGGAATATCAGATATTCCTTGAGAATACCACAGAAATTGTTGTATACCCTGGCTAATAATCCAAACAAATCACAAAAACAACTTGTTCAGACAATTAGTAAAACTAGTGGCCTGCCAAAGAGCAGAGTTATGACCTCGAATTTCAGGAGAGTGAAATTCCATCTTTTTAAGGAATTATTGGATGAGATTCCCTGAAAAACTGTCCTTAGGGACATAGGAATGGAACAGAGCTGTCAGGACTCCTTTCTGAGAGCAAAAGAGCTCTCCATCTCTCAGCATAGGAAATCAAGCAGAGGAGGCAGGAGACTGGCATGGCTGAGCAAGGGCCTGCTGGTCAAACTGAGGGGTAAGAAGGAAAAGTATAAGCAGTAGAAGTAGGGATGGATGACCAGACCTGGGAATAATACAGGGATACTGTTCAGACATGTAAAGAATGTGTCAGGAAAACCAAGGTGCAGATGGAAGTGAACTTGGCAAGGAATGTGAAAAATAACAAAAAGGGATTCTTTAGAAGCATTGGTTAGAAGAGAAAGGCAAAAGACTGTGTACCCCCTCTGATAGGAGGGAGAACTGGTTTGAACAGACATGGAGAAGGCTGATGTACTCAGCAAGTTCTTTGCTTCAGACTTCATGGGCAGTCATGCTTCCCATTCCCCTTGTGCCCCTGAACTCCTAGGTGGGGTTGGGGGAGAAAAATTCCTCCAACTGTAAGAGCAGATCAAGTCCAAGACCTCTCATGAGGCTGAATGTGTACAAGTCCATGAGGCCAAATAACATGCATCCCAGGGTTCTGAACAAACTGGCTGATGTGTTTGCCAAGCACCCCTCCATTAATATTTGAAAAGTCATGGCTGTCTGGCAAAGCCCCTGGTGACTGGAAAAAGGGAAACATAACTCCCACTTTTAAGAAAAAGAGAAAGGAAGACCTGGGGAACTATAAGCCAGTGAGCCTCAACTCTGGGCCTGGGAAGATCACAGAATAGATCCTCCTGAAAGCTATGTTAAGCCACATGCGAGATGAGAAGGTGATCTGAGACAGCCAGCACAGCTTCACCAAGGGCAGATTGTTCCTGACCAATCTGGTGGGCTTCTACAACAGAGTGGCGGCATTGATGGACAAAGGTAGTGTAACTGATCTACCTTGACTTCTGCAAGGCCAATTTCCCACACCACATCCTTATCTCTAAATTAGAGAAATACTAATTTGAAAGATGGATTATTCAATGGTGTCCTGGTTAAGCTGAGACAGAGTAGATTTTCTTCATAGTGTCTGGTGTGATGCTGTTTTGGCAAAAAACAATGGAAAAAAGAATGTTGATAACACACTGATGTTTTAGTTGTTGCTGAGCAGTGCTGCACAAAACCAAGGATGTTTCAGTTTTTTCAGCTTCTCATACAGTCCTGCCAGTGAAGAGACTGGGGGAGCACAAGGAGCTGGGTGGGGACAGAACCAGGACAGCTGACTTAAACTAGCCAAGGGGACATTCCATACCATATGTGAAAAAACTATAAAACTGAAGGGAGTTGTCCAGAGGAGCTGCTGCTGCATGGGGACAGGCTGGACATCTGTCAGCAAGTGGCAAGCAATTGTGTTATGCATCTTTTGTTTTGTGTAAACATAATAATAATGATAAATCATTATTATCATTACTCTTATTTATCTCTCTTCTCTCTCTTCTGTCCTTTTTTTTTTTTCCTTTTTTTGATTCTCTCCCCTATACCATTGAGAGTGAGGTGTGGGGTGAGTGAAAGGACTGTGTTCTATTTACCTGTCTATAGGGTTAAATCAACGCAGTCCTTGTAGTGCCCAACATGGTGTTCAAAGGGTTGAGATAATAACAGAACTGACCAAAAGTGTTCAAACATAATTGTTATAAATGACATAGCTTAACAGCTGCTGGTCACAATGCTGATCTTTTCTTTCAGTAGTTTTATTTGTTTTCAAGGTTGTTTTTCTGAATTCTGTCTGAAGAAAACCCAACTGAGAATGAGTGGCAAAAGCATCCTTTCTGACCACACCAGAGGCCTCAGGAGGGGCTACTTCATCATGAATTCAATTCACTATGAATTCAGGGCCCAATGGGTACAGGTGGGCTTTTGGTATCTTTTGGTATAGCTACCTTGGACATTAAGTAGCTGCCTACCTTGCCTGGTCTCTCAGAGAACCCTGCTGTTGTGAGGCTGCTATGAGTAGAAGAACAGCAGGTGCCAACTGCTACCACAACAGTGCACTGGAAGCAATATTGCACCAGCCAGGAGTCCCTAATTCCTATCCACAAATTGATTCATCATCTGGAGAACCAAGGAGTAATCTGTAAGACTCACTCAACATTCAGTAGTCCCATATGGCCAAGGGAGTTCAGAGGCTAACAGTGGACTATCATGGCCTGAATGAACTCATGCCACAACTGAGTGCTGATATGCCAGACATGACAGGATTTCAATACAAACTGGAGTCAAAGGCAGCCAAGTGATATGCCACAACTGATGTTGCCAGTGTATTCTTCTCAGTTCCTTTGGTGGCAGAATCCAGTCCACAGTTTGCTTTCACTGGAAGGGACATCCAGTACACCTGGAATTGACCACCCTAGGAGTTGAAACACAGCCCTATCAATTGCCATGGTCTCATCCAGACTGCACTAGAATAGGGGAAACTTCTGAACATATATACTGGCAACATCATCATGTGAAGCAACACAGTAGAGGAAGTTTTTGAGATAGAGGAAGTTTCTGAGAAAGGGAAAAAAGAATTCAAATCCTTTGTCATAAAGCAAAGTAAGGTCAAGCGACTTACTCAAGAGATCCAATTCTTTGGAATAAAATGGCAAGATGGATGTCATCAGATCCTTGTGGATGGGATCAACAAAATAATTGCCATGTTCCCACCATCTAGCAAAAAGGAAACACAGTCTTTCTTAGGTGTTTGGGGTTTTTGGAGAATACATATTCAAGATTACAGCCTGACTGTAAACCTTCTCTATCAAGTGACCCAGAAGAAGAATGATTTTACATGGAGTTCTGAGCAACAACAAGCCTTTGAACAAATTAAGCAGAAGACAATCCATGCAGCAGCCCTTGGGCCAGTCCAGGCAGGACAAGATGTAAAAAAAATGTGCTCTACACTGTAGCTGGGGTGAATGGCCCTACCTGGAGCCTCCAGCAGAAAGCACTGGGAGAGATTCAAGTTTGACCCCTAGGGTTTTGGAGTCAAGGATACAGAGAATCTAAGGCCCACTACGCTCCAACTGATAAAGAGATATGGACAACATATGAAGGGGTTCCGAGCTGCTTTGGAAGTGGTTGGTACTGAAGCACAGCTCTTCTTGTCATCCCAACAGCCTGTGGTGGGCTGGATTTTCAAAGGGAGGGTGGCTCCACACATCAACAACTGATGCTACACCAAGTGGGTCACACTGACCACAGAACAGGCTCGAATAGGGAATCCCAGTCATCTAGGAATTTTGGAAGAGGTCATGGATTGGCCTGACGGCAAAGATTCTGGAATATCACCAGGGGAGGCGATGTGTGCTGAAGCAGCCTCACTGCATAGTAAATTACCAGAGAATGAGAAGCAATATGTTTTATTCAGTGATGAGTCCTGTTGTACAGTGCAAGAATGTTGGAGGTGGAAGGCTGCTTTGTAGAGCCTTATATGACAAGTTTTCTCCTCAACCTGATGGGATACCCTTGGATTTTGTGTTTTTTTCCTTTGAAATAACCTGTCTGCACATGGATAGATTGTTGTTTCCCCACTTCTTCTTTTTGTCTCCCATGACACTTTTTAACCTATACGTTTCATCCTGTAGCCTTGCTACAAGGCAGTGCAGGTCATCTACCTGCTCACATCTCACACATCTGTTCTGACTGCTGTCCTGTAATGCCAGTGAAAGGCTCATGCTCTCCACACAGCCTGAGGTGTGGACAACTACATGATTCCCTCTGAATTCAGTCAGGGTTACAACATCCTTCCTGACAGTGGTAGACAGATACATCCTTATACATCAGAATGCTGTGGAAAAAAAAAAAAACAAAAAACCTGTCTGAAGGATTTAAAGTAACATTCTCTACTGTCTTCCAACATTTTCAAGAACTGTAATAGTTTTAAGTAGAAGGAGACTAAACTCAGGCTTCTAAAATCATTCTAGATTTCTTCCCAGTGTAGAACTGAACATACAAAAGCTGACAAAGGCAGTGAGTAGGTTGCTGTTGTAAGGCCAAAATAACTGGTGGTTTGAAAGCCTGTGTCCAAAGGTGTTTTGCTCTGCCTAATGACCAAGGGGTAGATGTTGGAAGATCATTATGTAACCTGAAAGTTAGCAGAAATCATGATAGCAGTACAAATCTAGTTTTGTGAAGGCTGTGGGGTCTCATAGAAGATGCCAGACTGCAGCTGGGATGGCTGGTGGACTTTGGCTTTATCTAACATAGGTAGAGTGCTTCATCTCATGTACCTCTTCCTATTCAGATCACAGCTAGGCCTAGCTTTGCAATACTTTTCTTAGAAATCACCCCTAATTAAAGTCTGTGTTGAAAATAACAAGAGCTCTCCTTCTTGATGCAAATGGAATCTGATGCAAAAAGGAGGGTCGTTTATCATCCAGTTTTGAAAGAAGTATGAGAAAACAATTATTTAACCCTCAGAAGGAAAAATTCATGATATGATTCAACTTTCCTATTTAGTTGCTGAGAGCAGTTTGGATCTGAATATAAAGAAGTACTGAGTGAAAGATAAAGGTACTTCTGAGCAGCCCTGCATGCCAATGACAGGTAATTGTTAATTTTTTTCTTGTAATAGTGGGCTGAAGAGCAGGGTATGTCAGTCTGCAGGATATATGCAAATGTTCTACATCTATTAGTCCTCTGAAGTATTAAAAAACATTGCTTGAATGGTCATCATCACTAAGCAGAAAGGAAGGGAAGTTCTAATGGATCTTTCCACTCTAAAGGGGAAATTTGCTTGGCAACAGTAGCCTCTCTTTTCCTGAACTCCTCGCAGTCCTCATCCCTAACTGACATATGCTTTAAAGCACCAAGTCATCAGTATTCGCAGTATTCTTAGTATAACATAGTATACTGAAACATTAGCCTAGCATTTTACATATGAAATGTTAGCATTGCTAACATTTGGATGGTGCGAGAAAAATGAGTAATTGTGAGAAAGGTTGTTAGATGGTTTAAAATTAAGCTTGTATTTCTTCATTCATACTACTTTCAAGACTGAGCCCACATACCTGAAATGATACTGTTAAATACTAATCACTACTTAACACTTATCAATGTGTGAAACGCTGCAATCCAAGGAGAAAAGGAAGGAAAATCTATCTTAATGCTCCTGAGACTTTTGAGGGAAGAAAAAAAGAACATTCCCGCTATGACATTAAAGTACAATGAAAAAAACATACCATGTCTATTCATCACTAAAGAAGTTCAGACTTGTACTAAAAAAAAAATTAAAACTTTTTGCGTATCATCTTCAGTCAATTAGTACTTTACCTCATAGTAAAGAAAAATAAAAATGCAGATGCACAACAGTTGTTTGTAAGCATTTATCGGGTAACCACATGATGCAGTATTAAATATGCAAAGCAAGAGTTCTGCTCATGTCAGTTCACTAGGCGAGGTGAACTACTGTTTCCACATCAGCATTTCTTCAGTTTCTCTGGTGGTATGCTGTCAGTTTTTGGGGCTCAAAGGTAACATTAACTTGATACTGTGATGAAAATATGCCCTTGGAGTTAGCATACTCACATAAAATATTGTTTGTGATGAGCTGGTATTTCTGATATTTCTGATATTGTCTGACAGTTTAGGCAGATTTTTGATCACCCTTGACCACAGAGGAAGAACCTTTAATATGGTGAGCGGAAATGCAGCTATCTCCTGTATATTACTACGTACAGTACTATGACCTCATCACCTTAGTTTCTTGCTCTGGAAAACAAATATATTAAAATATATCACCCTCATAAGTGTGACAGGAGGATTATTCAATCTGTCTTTACAAAAATCCACTGCTGGAAAATGACAGTAAGGATTTTTGAAATTGTTTACTTCCATTAAGATTTTTCTTCTTCAGCCATTCATCTGCCTGCCATTTTCAAATAAATTACACCTCCTGCTTTTGAGAAATATTTTAATAAGCTTGTGATAAGACGTAAAGTCGTTTGTTCATTGTATGAGGTGTTATTTGTATAAGAACAGACTCACGGCTAGGGATGGGAAGATTGGGAGCCTTCTTTATGACTGTTTGTTCATTGTAAAGGGAAGTGCTAAACGACCTGGCGGTTGGGGGTACAGGCTGCGGGCAAACATCCTGTTATGGTGATAGTTGTCAGGCAAATCGAGGACTGCTTTGTAAAAAGCCAAATCGAGGATTGCTTTGTAAAAAGCCCCCTTGTCAGGACATCAGGAAAATAAACAATGTTGCAACAACGGAAACCGCTGGAAGCGGTGAAGATAACTACGAACTTTATCCCAGACGCCGACCCCCTAGCAACGGCCCACATACACTGGAAGGTCACGTATACAGGAACTAAGGACTGTATAAAAGACGGGACTCAAACCTCGCTCAGATTGCGTGCTGTTGTGGAAGTTGCGACTTCCCGGCCGCCCAGCGCTGCGTTTTGCTTGTGTTTTTGCTTACTCGAATTAATAAATATTTTTCTATGATCTGATTCGATGCGGTCTAATTTATAACAAGCTGAAGGTAATTTAAAGAAGAGGAAAACTCTGAAAATAACCTTAGTGTACGAATATAGCCCTTCACAGTTAATTTCCTTAGCTGTACTTCCTAAAGACAGAGGACTTTGGAAATGGATATTAGCTAAGCCTGTACAGTTAGGTATAACTTCATGTAGATTCAAAAGTCTGTTGGATCAAGACCAAGGGTTTTTTTTAAGTACAGGTTACTATAAATTGACAAGGTTATCTCTGCTTTCTCAGACTAAAATCTATTTGAAGACCCAAGCAATTAGATTTTCATTATTTCACAAAAAAATTATAAATTTTGTTTAATAATCTTGTCTTAAAAATTGTCTTAATCTTAAAAAATCTTGTTTATAAATCTTGTCTCATTCTTTCTAAATTTCTAAAACTTAAAAGAATTTCCAACTAAGTAGAGTATGCATACAAAATATGTATGTGGACATGTATGTCGCATCAGGGATATAAAAAAAAGCTAGGCAAAATTAATCTTATGACTTCAGCATAAATATTAAAAAAAGATAAAACTCAAATGCTTTTTTTAGAATTGTTACTTTAAAATTATGGATGTCAGTACCTTTGGCAGCTTGAAAAATTAGACATTTCAATATGGAACTTAAAAAAAAAGAAAATGCCCCCAAAATCTTATTTAATGGATTAAGACAAATAAAAAAAAGCAATCTGTGCATCAAGAAAAATAAAAGTGGTTCTATTTAAATATTTATGCAATTTGCAGAAATTAGACAGAACTTTAGGTAGAAAACAGAATTACCCTGTATGCTTTGCATAACTAACATGGAGAAGCAAGACTTGGAATCAAGTCAGAAAGCTGAGTTATTTGACAGTAAAAACACATCAGTTTAGATTATTAAAGCACATCTTTTTTGTATGTCGATTTTTATGCTTTGCATTAATCTATTTTTTTATTGCCCTCAAAAGTAAATGACTTTGTCTGTCATAAAACAGTTTCACTTTAAGAAAAAAACTTGAGAAATAGTGCAACAAATAGATGTACCTTCTTACTCCACCCCTCAAAATCTGCAAAAGACCACAAGAACTTATCTGATTTCAGTAAGTTAGACACAAGCAGTAGATATAAACTGGGACAGAGTATTACATTTTTGCTCTTTTTCAACGATCTTTTCATGAAATCAGAAATATACTCTACAAGGTCTTTTACAGCCCTACTTTTAGTGAAAATATTGAAGACTGGAGGGAAAAAAATCTTAAATGATAGAAATAATGAACTAGTGTTAGATGGCTTAACTGAAGCTTAGGTTCATTTCTAAACTTCACTGCTTAAAATGATTGTATTTGAAACCAAAAGTCCAAAGACAAGAGCTTGAATTTGGCCTTGACTGTTTGGAGTAGTTTCAATGAAGTGGTGGGGTTCCTTCTCCAGGGCAACCTTTCTAGAGACTAGCAGATTTCTAGAACTCTTGTAGACTTCACTGGTCTCCACTAAGCAAGTTTCAGCTACAGCTAGCCTAAGGAGAAGACTTGGTTTCAAGGAGATTTTGGAATAAATTAGAAAACCTAACATAGAAAGGTGATGATCAGCACAGCTAACTTCTACTTCTGTGTACAGCATTAAGTGACCTGATGGTTACAATGCAGATCACCAAGCTGTTTTAGCTCCTCTGTTGGTAGGCCTGCATGGGTGAATTACTCAGCTGACATTAACATAGACATTTCCAGCAAAACTGGATTTGTCTGGCACTCAGCAGCTGATGTTGCACAAGATGAGCACTTAAAGCTCTTGGTCATTTTTCTCTAGATCAGGTTTTTAATTGTTGTTGTTTAGTTTGTTGCTTTTAAATTGTTGTCTGTTACAGTGAATTTGATTGACCCATAGCAAAACTTTTGTGACTTACTCCTTTATTTTAAGTGGGGATAGGGAGATGGGGAAAAAGTAGCCTGGATAACAGATACAAATGAAATGCATTGCTTTGCCTGTCCTTCTTGATGTTTATGCAGACCTTTCATGACCACTTTGAGATTTCTTAGTTTTTATTGCTTTTGGCTTGTGAGCCAAGAATGTAAAATAATTGTATGCATTACTAACTTGTAAACATGTCATCAGACTTTGTTATTCTTCCTATGTCTTATAAATCTTTAGTATTAAAATAGCAGAAGAGATAGATATAGAGACATAGCAATAGAGAAAAATTAAAGCAAAAATAAAGTTGTCAAGAAATCTTATGGCATGAAGTGCCTTATTTATTTTGCTCTCCATTACTGGACCTACAACTTCATTAACTCATCAAGAGGTCTTTCACCATTATATCTAGATGCAAATATAAGACTGTCTTGCACCACACTTAGATATGCATAATTTTGTTTTCTCTTTAGTTCCCAGTTCAATTTCAATCACTAACACAGATGCTTTCTTTTTATCCCATATAGAGTATTGTGAATAGATTGTCAACAGATAGAAACAACATGCTTGCAAATCTCATTAATTTGATAGGTGCCAGGACAAACAATTATTCTAACGTTCCTCTGGTTTAATGTTTCTATGATAGTACCATCAAAGACTTGTGAGAGAATTAACATTGCATTTTGGCAGGTTATGTATAAACACCTGTAAGAAGGTTTTACTCCAAAAAAATTAGATTCTAAGCTATTACCTGCAATTGACAGGGAAGTATTGTATCAGCATTGTTTTTGAAAGGGAAAAATACTAGTTTTCACTTGTATTAATTTGCTCTATATTTTCCGCTATGTAGGGAGCCATCATGTATTTAAGTAACATCAGCCTCAAAAGAAAAAGAATAATTTATGAGCAGAATGGAATTACATTCGAATCAAGGAAAACTTTCCCCAGGTAGAGAAGAATAAAGTTATGGAACATCTAAATAATTTGCATGAATGCAAGTCCATGACATGTACTCAGAGGTGCTGGACAATGTCATTGGAAGTCATTCTTGATTATCTTTGAAATGTTGTTGCAATTGGAGAACATTCCTCAGGACTGGAAGAATCCAGGACTGTAAGTATCACTGCCATATTCAAGCAGAGAGAGAAAGAAAATCTGGGGAAACTAGAAACCTGTCATCCTCACAGTAGGAAAGCGATAGAGCAAATCATTTTCAAACACATGAAGGTAAATAATCAGTGCAGATTTACAAAAGCGAAATCATGTCTGGCCAGAATGCCAGATGAATTTACTAAAAATGCCATGATGAAATTACTAGTTTGGTGGACCAAGGGAGCTCAGCAGTTGTTGTTTACTTTGACTTCAGCAGGCTTTCACCACTACCTCCCATAATATACGAATGAATAAAATGATGAAGTACAGATTAGGTAAGTGGTCAGCAAAGTGAATTAAAAACTAGATGAAATACTGGGCTCAGAGGGTTGTGGTCAGTGGCATAAAGTCAAGTTGGAGGCCAGTCACTAGTGGGGTTGATAGTGAATCCAATATTACTCACTAATAGCCTGTACAATGAGGCGGAGTACACCCTCAGGAAGTCTGTTGATGACGCTGAACTGAGAGAAATGTCTAATGAACCAGATGGTTGTGCTACCATTCAGAGGAAGCTTGACAGACTGGAGAAATGGGCTGACAATAACCTGATGAAGTTAAACAAAAGGAATTGCAATGTCCTGCTTCTGAGGAGTAATGACCTCATACACCGGGACATGCTGGGATACATCCAGCTGGAAAGCAACTTCGAGGAAAAGGATCCAGGGTCCTAGTGGACACCAAATTGAACACGAGGCAGCAATGTGCCCTTGCTGCAAAGAAGGCTAATGGTATCCTGGGCTGCATTAGGCAAAGTATCAACAGCAATAAGAGAAGTAATCCTTCTTCCCTTCTCAGCATTGGTGTGTCCACACCTACAGTACTGTGGACAGTTCTGGGCTCCCCAGTACAAGACAGACATTAATACAGCGGAGTGGAAGGCCCCAAAATGATCAGGAGATTGGATCATCTGTCATACAAGGCTGAAAGAGTTGGGACTGTTTAACCTAGAGAAGAGAAGACTCAAGGAGGAATCTTACCTGATGGAGAGAATAAAGTAGATAAGAGGCATACTCTTCTCAGAGTATCCAGTGATGGGACAAGTGACAATGGGCCCAAACTTAGATAAAAAGAAAACATGCTTAAAAATAAGGCAGAAAAAAACTATTTGCTGTGAGAGTGGTAGAGTACCACCATAGGTTCCCCAGAGAGATTGTGGAATTTCCTTCCTTGGGGGTATTCAAGACATGACTGGATGTGTTCCTTGTTAATCTGTTCCATCTGGCACTGTTCTGAGCAGAGGTGTTGGACTAGATCATCTCTAGAAGTGCCTTCCAACATCAGTAATTCTGTGATTATGTGAATTACATATACTTGTGGGTAGGTAAAGTTTATGAGATCAATTTTATCCATTAATAGAAATAAACAGATGAATTCATTTGTAGCCATTCTCCCAAATTCATGTATTGTCATCAAGAATTTGTTACAGAAATGGTTACAAAACTGTATCTCGGCTCCACTCCAGATCTTAGAAAATTAGATCTAATGAATTTGTTTCTACTTTATCATTTTCAAATGATGAAACAAATTATTTAAAAAATGCTTATAGCCAAAGGAGAAAAACACATAATAATATACCCCCCACACAAGTACTCTTTTAAGCAACACAATACTATTTTAAGTCTCTCTCTCTCTGACTTCTTGGTGAGAGAATTATGTGAGCACCTGACAGTTAACACAGTCTGCGATAAGAGTAATCTTCCTCAAAGATTACTGGCATTAATTTCTGAGGTTTTTTTTATCTACACAAATATGTCTGCTAAGGGAAGACCTTTGCAAACTGCTGTTCCTCCTGGGTTGCAAATCTCCAAACTGCAATTTCTTCTTCCTTGCAAATTGTTCTTCAGTGAATTTCTGCTCTTCTGTAGGAGAACCATCACATACTAGATCCCTCACAGCTTTTATTGCTTCCAGAAAGGTTAAACAATTTTCCGTCTTTTCATCAGTCAATGCTCTTGCTGTTGTTATGATAGATGAGGGTGACTACTCACCAAAGGTATCTTTAGGCCATGCTACCCTGTGCAAGCTCTTGTGACTAACTAAATGAGCTTCATGGCCTGATTAACTCTGGAAATACTACTGATGTATTGTCGGCGCTTAGTTCCGTTAGTGAATTCTCTCAGTCAATGTAGCATCAGAATAGTAAGTCCTCTTTATTGTGTTTAACATACATCTTATACGTCCTCCACTCGTAAGCAGTAAATCCACTCACGGTTAATTGGCCTTAAGTTCTTCCCAACAACATAGATAACAAACAAAGGGTTCCTTAACTGTCCCAGATGTGACCACATTAACTGTGCATACTAAAGGAGCATTCTGTTTACACTTTAGCCCTGTCTCCAGACTCACGAGGCCTCATAGCGATAAGATCTACCAGAGTCTGTTGAGCTCCTTGTTGTTACATTTCCCCCCACCGTGTATCATAAAATAAAGGGAGTCAGAAAGATATTACAGGCCTGTCCATTCCTGCTCGCTCTGCTCTATAAGACACCAGAAGCATTTTTCTTCCCTAGGAATTCTCTGAGCTTTCTCAACTCTTTTTGGGCCTTGGAGAACTAGTTCTGTATGTATTTTTCTGCCATATTTCACACCATAAATTCCTTCAGCTAGTAGGTATGCTCCTGAGAGAATATTCTGAGAAAAAATACTGGCTTAAGCCATTTCTTCGTAATTGACATTTACTAGATAACTCCTTGGGACAAACTCAATGAGCTTATGGGGGATTTATTTATTTATTTAAGGTGGAAGAAATACTGTTGCCCCTATTGTAAACATCAGAAGTTAACCACTGTTTTGCCAATATCAAGGAGAAAATCCAAAACATTACATGAATTAATCTGCAGAACTTATTTTTCTCTGCAAGTATTGCAGATACAAGTTGCAACACAAGATACTAAACCTCTAAAGTAAGGTTATGACAGAGACCCAAAGTGATTGCTATTATATAAATGCTCTTGAAGCTTCTTCCTGTATAGCGGGCAACAAATGATGTTATTCAGCTCTTGCAGGTGAAAGTTTTTGATTCAAGTGAATCTGCACATTTTTATTACATATTGTTTTTGTTTTGAATATCAGAACACAAGCAGATAAGTGAAAACAGTGATCAAAGACCCCAATATAGTTTATTTTCACCTTTGCTTACCAAAGTCCTCCACTGAGGAATCCTTGCTGCATTAAAATGAATGAGAATGTGGTGACTAAGGGAAAAAAATCTGGCTAAAGAGAAGTCTAGAAGAGCATCCACCTGAAGCATTTTTATGTGTGGATCCTTTCTTAAAAAAAAAAAAAACAGGGAAAATATGTGCTTGGTTATAAATGGAAAATGAAAAAAAGAGAGAAGAAATTTCTTTATTTTTCTTCCCTTTACCATACAATTTTTTCAAAAAGTTAAATGTGGCTAAATAAATGTAAACATTAATCATCAAAGCCCAGATAAGTTCTATAGTACTTAGTAACTTTACTACTTTATTTCAAAGTCACTGTGAGTTAGGTGTCTCTTTTGTATTCAGGGAGCTGGCCCCAAGCTCTGGTTTTCCTGCCACACAGTTGCTGGACTTTTGCTATAGCAGACTCCACAACACAAGACCAGAAGACAGGCTGGAAATGCTTCACAGGCAGCATCCTAATCCAAAAATTATAACCCACAGGTTTCTAATTGTTGGAAATATCCAAATAATTGATCAGGACGGTATCTCTGATAAAAGCAGATTTAATTCGCAATTGCAGTGGCGGGCGTCCTGTAAAACAGGAGCACACCTATGGACACAGTATGACAGCTTTTGTACCTTGTTTTCCCCCTTGCCTACCCTCTCCCCTGTTTCCCCATTGGCTGGATACTCCAGGTTCACAATCTTATCGAAGGTTTACATTTGTTAATTACATTCTGACACTTGTTAATTCATGTGCTATCTTGTGTCAGTCAGTAGCCATCCTGCTGTTTCCAAGATGTCTTGGTACTCTTCTTATCAGGTTGATACGGTGATTTTCTCCAAAGCTTCTTCCATTGTCTCCGAAGGACGCTTCCTTTGTTAAACAAAGAGCACCGTAGGGGGTTGGAAAGGTGCCAGGCCTTCCTCAATACCTTCTTCAGGCCCTCTCTAAGGCATGTCATGACTTGTCCTTTTAATTTGTGCAGGATATTCTTGCAATGCGTGTGACAAAGTACAACATATATTTTCATGCTGACTATACATAAATTGTTACCAGCAAGATTTTGATAAAGGACCCAAATGGCAGCAGAGGCCATGAAATCAAGAAAATTCTGATCTTGTTCTAATACAGAATCAACTTTTGATTCCCACATAATGAGCCGCCATATGGCCCATCCTGTATAAAAACCCCAGCCCTTCTCTTCAGCCACAGCCTAACATTCCTCCAAGGACGCTGAAATCAAAAAGTCCAGACCTCTATCCTGTTTATGACAGGGCCGTAAATGCTTTGGAAAAAAGGTTGTAGACCAGAGTAACGATGATTTCCATCAAAAAAAATGATTTCCATCCTTACTCTGGTCTACAACCTTTTTTCCAAAGCATTTATGGATGGAAAGCATTTAAGGATGGAAATCATCCTTACTCTGCCAAATTTTTGCTGCCTACAGCAGGAGGTATTTTAAGGGCTTCCTCAGCAGAAGTTTAAAACTGAGAATGGTAGATTAATTACTCTTTAGGAGTCTATTCTTTATGAACTCATCTAGTTTCCTTTTTAAGTGGAGAACGCTTTTGACATTCACAATGTCGTGTGTCAATACATTCCCCAATTTATGCTCTTTGTAAATGAGAATTTCCTTCTGTTTTCTTTGATCCCTGAGCCAGTTAATTTCCCCAGATGTTCCCCACTACTTGTACTATAAAATACAGCAAATAATCATTTCTGAATTACCTCCTTTTCTACCATCATTAGTCTGGTATTTGTCCTGTAGTGCCTTTACTTCTTTCACTATTATCTCTGTTCCTGACTGAAAAATTCTAGTTTGTGCAGTTTCTATACATCTATCCTGCATTCTAGGTCCATCTATCATGGCAACAAAAGAAAGTATATGATGGCCAGGTATGACAGGCGTTCCTTCTCGTGCTACAAATGTAGCCTTTTTTTTTTTTTTTTTTTTTTTTAAAACTCAGACAGTGAGAGCATCCATAGAAAGGTGTACAGAATGGCTAAAGGAGAAAAGATATGTGAGAGAACAAATGGGTTCAGTAGCTGTAGAAGTCAGATCCAGGTTTTGAGGCACTCTAAATAATGCAGGGCAAACACTCCAAGCAGCTTGCTCTGAATTTCCTTCATGCAAAATGAAGCTTTTGCTCATTTTTTCACCACATTGCCACAACCCAGTTCTCTGCTGCAGCTCCCATGTCCTGCACCTGCCAGATGGTGGTATCATTGGTGTTTAGGGAGAGATGAATACAGAACAGTCATGATTATTAAAATAAGATGTGAAAGGACTGTGCTGGAAAGCATGAGAGTGCCTACTGAATAGGAATTCAGCCGTGATTATTACTAAGATTCCTAGTGATATCCTTTGCCCTACAACTCTGCACTTCTTTGCTGCAGAAAGCCCAGTTTAGGCTGTCCCTAAGTTTTTCAGTTTGGGAAGCAGCTGGTGCTTGGATAGGACACTTCTTAGGCCATGCTGGACAATGCGTGTCTGTGCTGTACTCCATAAAAAGGTATGCTTTTACTCTGAAGAACTGTAACAGGGATAATCACCTAGGAATGAAACACAACAGAGAGTAAGAATGCCTGGGACGGTTGCACTGTGAGGCAGTAAACGATACAAATTGAGGATATTGTGATGAAGCAGCTGTTAAAGATATCCATATATATAATTAATTTTTTAAGTCCTTATAATTTACCACTTTCCTGTGTACAGAAACTGCTCCCTAATGGCTATGACAGCAACATTTTTGGAGTATTAGTACAACCACAATTCATTTGGGGATTCAAGGCGACTCAGATCCTAGCACAACCTGATGGGTAATGTTATGAAGATCCAGCAGCTGCTGTTGAATTTTTCTCGGTAAGATACACTGTGTGACCTCCTCCTCTGCTGGGCTTTGCATACCTCCACCCCAGCTGCAGGCCCTACCTGTGAACCACACTTGTTCCCTGGGGAAAAAAAAAAAAAGAATACAACAAAGAAATATGAGCTCTTCCACAGGTATTAGTGATGTTTTAAACTTCCTTGACAAATGAGACCAGGCCCAATTTGTAACAATTCAAAAGACAATTTATTTAATTAAGCGAGCGGCAAAATGAGCAAAACAGCGCTGGGCGGCCGGAGAGTCCGTGCTCCGCCAACGGCTCGCAACCTAAGCGAGGTTTGAGTCCCGTCTTTATACAGTCCTTAGTTCCTGTATACGTGACTTTCCAGTGTACGCGGGCCGTTGCTAGGGGGTCGGGATCTGACTCCTGGTGGTCGCTGGGATGAAGATTCGTAGTTATCTTCACCGCCACCAGCTGTTCCCATTGTTGCAACATTGTTTATGTTTCCTGATGTCCTGACAAGGGGGCTTTTTACAAAGCAATCCTCGATTTGGCTTTTTACAAAGCAGTCCTCGATTTGCCTAACAACCCTCACCCCGGGAGGGGCTTTCACAAAACAATCCTTGAGTTTCGACTTGTTTAACACCCATCACCCCGAGGGGAGGGGCTTTTACAAAACGATCCTTAAGTTTCGATTTGATTAACAAACCTCACCCTTTTACTTATTACAAGTGATATATCTTATTTACAAGGCCTACATAGGATCTGAGCAAAATTTACTTGTGGTCTGAACTTAGGCAACTACCATTTGAGCAGCACTTGCCCTACACTCTGGCTGGGGATTTCAGACATACCATCTGTCAGTATAAATAAAGCACAGTAGACTCCTGTATTTAAGTGGTCTTCACAATTCCTTGAGTGATGTGTATATATATATACATATAATATTATATATAATATATGTGTATTTTACATATTTTTCTCTCTGTGGACACAGACGCTAATCTTTATGTTAGCTGGTCTAAATTTTCTACTGCCATTTATCAGGAAGTGAGCACTAAGTTGAATATGGAAGTTCCATCTTGAGCCAAAGCAATCTATTTTCCAAAGAAAATATTGCTAACAATAGAATTGGAGTTTAGAGACTGGATCTTCTAGCCAGATCCAGAAGATGTTCCCTGAAAGGTGGAGCAAGCACACTAATTGGCTTCTGCATACCATTCTAACACCATTTCTATTTGTATACATAAGACTTTGCCTTTTTCTGATGCTTTTGAAAAAGGCTTGAGGTGAGGGATTTCAGCAATGCACAAAGTTTAATGTTGTGTGGCACAGTCTGATGTTCACAGGTTTATGTTGGCCAATATTTATTGAATTTTATTGAAGAACTGTATTTTATTTACCTTCTGGCTGGGATTTTGAGATCCCTTAGCCAGACACCCACAAATACCTTACTACTTCTTAAAGTACAGGTTGTACAAAAAAAAAACAAAAACAAAAAAAAAAAACAAACCAATATGCAGCCTGTCAAAACCACATTAAAGGAACAGACTGTTTCTGAAGATCAAAAAGATCCATGGAGCTCCCCAATCTTGTGATTCTGGCAGCACTCAGGGGCTTTTCAGCATCTACTGAACCTTGGTCATTTAATACAGGCTGTAGGAGAAAATCCATTTGGCTTTCAGAAGTCTCCAGGAACAAACAGTGGAGAAAACAGAACAAGATAATGGCTAGGGCAAGATCCCTCCTTGATAAATACACATTAGATATTTGACTCATAAAAAGTGGCTAAAACACATTCACATCTGGGATTCTCTTAAGAAGAAAAATAATGGCAGAACAACAATGGGAAAATAGTCTTAAAACCTTTTACTTATTTCTTAAAATAACTATCTCCTGTGTGCCCACACTCCTGCCCTCATTCTTATTTTTGGCAGAGAGCTAGATGTAGCAAGTAATTAAAGAGGGACTTTCATGCTAGGACAAACATGCAGAAATGAAAACATTTTACTTTTTTCTTTGCCAGTATGTACATTTCTCAGTAAATATTATTAAAGATGCTGACACTAACAACAGAGCTTCTCTTGGTAGCCAAATCTCTTATTCTGTTTTCCTTCTGCAGTTAAAAAAGTCATAAACAATCTCTGTCTGATCAGAGTTCTACAAATGTAGCAATTATTTTCTAATAAATTTCAGAGGCAAGTTTTAATTTTACAGTTACCCATGAAAGGTGAGAAAGAGTTGATGCTGTATAAACTGAAGAGTGACCAACCATAAGTTGGTCACTAGAATATATCATATAGAAAGGAAAACATTTTACATTTTTTAAAACTTGGCCTTGGCATTTTCATTTGTTGATTTTTATTTCATTTGTTTTGAAAGCATAGATCTTGGAACAAAAATACAGTTTCAGAAAACTTTAAAGAGCAGTGTACAAGGTAAAAATCCTCTTCAGAAAGAATTTTGCCTGGACAGGGATATCAGGACCAGTCCCGGTCAGTCTTATACCAGAACTCTTCAAAATCATTAGTCTCCTCAAAATATTTCCTTTATTTTCATAATGTTATAACAGATACCAACGTTCCAGTTAAGCATGCTGTTTTTTTTTTCTTTTTTTTTTATGATAGGAAATTGTCGTTGCAAAACAGCATCACCAGCCCCAATTTTGTAAATATCATTCTGCATAATCAAGATTTATATTTATAAAAACATTTGTTCTTCCTTATCTCTGTTAGGAAAGGAAAATTGTATTTTATAATTAGGCAGAGCCAACAAACAAGATGTGTAATTAACCCATTAATGTGTGAATTCAGAATAAGAATTCCTGTGACTCTTTGCTTGGGAAAAATTGTCCTACGCTTGCACATTAGGTGACTGTTAACTTGCCAGTTGTTTGCCAGTCCAAATAACAAGACTTACCATATTAGTTCACTATGGGTCAGATTCACACCTCAACATTGGGCATTTAAGCTTTAGTAAACTTTCACTGAAGTTTCTGACAGTGAAGCATCAGCAATCCCTAGGCTTATCC
Organism: Numida meleagris; assembly: GCF_002078875.1. Classification (NCBI taxonomy): domain Eukaryota; kingdom Metazoa; phylum Chordata; class Aves; order Galliformes; family Numididae; genus Numida; species Numida meleagris. The sequence goes on from NW_018363448.1 coordinate 826,650, forward strand.
CATGCGATCTTCTCATGCCTGAATTTCTCTTTAAAATAGGTTTGGATAAGATCAAGGGAAGACATGAGAGAAGGTAAATTAAAGTATACATAAAAGGAAAAAGTAGATAGGAAGAAAAATCTTATTTTCTCCCATTTCTCAAACCTTTCATAATAAATTACTTATATACATATATATGTGCATGTGTTTATTCACAGCAACAGATAAAATGTTACCTTCACTTATTTTCACAATTTGCTTTACCGAAGTACTAATTAATTCACCTAGAGAGACTAAAGTGTCTTCCAAACCTTCCTGTCACAAGTAGTGAGTAAGCCATCCGGGAAAGGTGCCCTTCTAATCTGCTTTTCAAGAGCAGAGAATGTCTTGCAGGAGAGGTGACAGTAGGTGGATTCCTGCTGGGAATCAGCTTTAGAGGATCTAGGTGTTCACAAGAGCTGGCTGCTTTTCAAGAACCACCCAGGAGCCCAGGAACAGGCAATCCAATTGTCCCAGAAGTCGAGCAAGAGATGAAGAAGAATGGCCTGGCTGAACAAGGAACTCCTCCTGGAACTAGGTCAGAAAAAGAAAACATACGACCTCTGGAAGTAAGGCCAGGTTTCACAGGGAGTGTAAAGAGCTGCAGTTCACAACTGCATGGAGAAAGCAAGAAAATCCAAAGCCCGGCTTGAGTGGACAATGGCCACTGTGCTGTCAGAAAACAAAAAACAATCCTTTTCAAGTACATCAACAGCAAGAAAAGATCGAAGGAAAATATTGGGACTAATATTTGGAGTGGATGGTGCCTACCAAGTAAGGTGGTGGAAAAGGTGGAGACATTTAAAGCATTTTTTCTTCAATTATTAATGGTAACAACAGCTTTTGGACTTCTAAGCCCTCAGTGTTTGCTGACCATGACTGAGGGAGCACTCGCTTTCCATCTGTGGTCACCAGAATTCTAAAGGACCAGTTGTATCAGCTCAGCATTAAATCCATGGAGACTGAGGGGATTCAACCCACAGTGCTGAGGAAATCAGCATATATTATAGCTGGACCCCTCTTAACAATTTACCTCTTTACAATTTAGAAATAATGAGAGTCTGGGAAGGTCTCTGCTGACTGGAAGCCAGCCAATATTATCCCAATGTCCAAGAAGGGTGTGAGAGAGGACCCAAACTATAGACCTATTACTCTAACCTCAGTCACTGGAAAAGTTATGGAGAAGAATGTCCTGGGTACTACTGAAAGGCATTTTTTAAAAAAAATATTAGACACAGAATGGGTTCACAGAGGGAATGTGCTGCCTTAGTAATTTCATTTCCTATGATAAAGTCACCTGTTGGTAGATGGAGGGAAAAAAATGGACATAATAATTGTGGATATTGGTAAGGCCTTTGATAGTGTTCTTTGCAGCATTCTTCTGGATACATTGTCCAACTGAGAGACAAACAAGTTCATCCTATTCTGGGTGATGAAGTGGCTTGGTGGTAGAGATAAAAGGGCTGTAGTGAATGAGTCTAAATCTAAGTACTGGTTGTTGGCTGGTCACTAACAGTGATCCCCAGGGCTCAAATTCTAGCGCCAGTCCTGTTCAACATTTTTATCACTGATCTGGATGCAGGAGAGGAGTCCATCCTCTGGTGATACTAAACTGGAAGGTGCTGTTGACACACTAGAGGTATGAGAGGCCTCGCAGAAGGATCTGGATACACTGGAGCAATGGGAAATCATCAGTGGCCTGATGTTTCACAAGCATAAATGCTGGGTGCTGCACCTGGGATGGAGTAATTCCATACACAGGCACAGAATGTGAGATGAGTGGCTGGGGAGCAGCTCAGCAGAAACGGACCTGCAGGTGCTCATGACAGCAGGCTCAGCATGAGCCAGTAGAGTGCCCCGGCAGTCAAGTGGCAAAATATACTTTTGAGTGAATTAAACACAACCTAGGCAGCTGGTTAAAAGTGCTGCTTCTACTATACTTAGTGTTGGTGCAGCCTCAGCTTGAATATTGTGTGCAGTTCTGGTTTCCACAATAAAAAAAAGGCTGTTAATGTCCTTGAAAGCACCCAGAGGAGGCACCAATCTGGTAACAGGTCTAGAAGGCATGTCGTATCAGGAGAGGCTGAGAACACCAGGGCTGTCCAATCTGGAGAAGAGGAGGCTGAGAGGCAATTTCACTGCTCACTACAGCTCCCTGAGGAAAAGAAGCAGAGGGAAGTGTTGGGCTCTGCACTTGGAAATGAATGGCAGGAGGGAAATGGCACAGAGCTGCATGAGGGGAAATTCAGACTGGGGATTAGGTAAAAGGTCTTCATCATGAGAGTGGTCAAACACTGGAATAGGCTTCCTAGCAAGGTGATTGATGCCCCATGCCTGTCAGTGTTCAAGGGGTATTTGAATTATGCTCTCAGTAACATACTTTAACTTTTGGTTAGCCCTAAAGTGTTCAGGCAGTTGGACTTGATGATCTTTGTAGACCTTTCCAATTGAAATGCTCTATGTTTTGTCTCTTAATGGCTGAATTAATGTATATTCTTTAATACAGCACCTAGGATTAGAGAAACTGTTCTACTTAGTTGTCATTATTTTATGTGCACCAAAAATACGGTTTCTATCCAGTTTTATGATTGGGTCAGGTGGCCAGAACATGAGTAAGGAAACAAAGCAGACCAATTCATTCAAGACAGCCTTGAGTTTATAACTGCAGCAACTTGCAGATCAGATTATAATGTCTAATGAAACCACAAAAGATATGAACAAAATTTCAGGTTATCACAATAGGAAGATACTGTTCTGCAATAAAAGAAGGCCTTACATTATCATATTAAATAAAATATTAAATTTTTGGATCATTTGACCCTCTGTCTGTCAAAATTTTAAATCCTTACTTTAAGTATTCTATTCCCATCAAGGCAATACACTTTGTGCATGGCTAGAATTAGACATTTAAATGGTTTGCAGTGTCCTCCTTAGTTAATTCATTAGTCCACACCAGATTACCAGATCACCAGATGCTAGTGTAGTGCTGGATAACAGGGACTTGACTGGAAATATACTAAATTAATTAAAACCAGCTGGCTTACTCACTGTCCACTGTACTCTGCCTTGCTAGCCATCTGACTGGCCCAAGGGAGTGAATAAGTCAGAAAGCCTGTTATCCCCAGCAGGGATGCTTAGGCATGTCAGAGAATATGTTCAATAATTTCAATTTCAAAAAGAATAAGGATTTTGTTTTTTCATTCTAGCATGCAAAATTCCAAAAATCTGAGATTATATATGACCTGGGATCTTGCTCTTGAGGCCTTCTCGCTTCAGCTGCAGGAAATGTCACGTTCGCAGGCTCTTGTCCTGATGGGGGATTTCAACCACCTGGATATCTGATGGGATAGTGGCAAGACAGGTGGCAGATAATCCACGAGATGTCTGCAGTCTGTTGAGGATTAATTCTTGGTCCAGGTATTAGATGGACTGTCTCGAGGTGAAGCCTTACTGGACGTGGTGCTCACCAGTGTGGAGGAGAGCATTAGAGAGAGAGGTTAAGATTGGAGGCAGCCTGGGCTGCCCTGGTGGAGTTTGTGATCTTGACGAATGCAGGACTGGCAAAAAGTAGAGTCAGGACCCTGAACTTCAAGAGAGTAAAATTCCAGCTGCTCAAGGAACTGCTGGGTGGGATCCCCTGGGAAACTGTCCTTAAGGGCGTAGGAACAGAGCAGAGCTGGCAGCTCTTTAAGGACACCCTCCTGAGAGCGCAAGAGCTCTCCATTCCCCAGCAAAAGAAATCAAGCAGAGGAGGCGGGTGACAGGCATGGCTGAGCAAGGACCTTAAGCAGCTTAAACTGAGGGAAAAGAGAGAAATGTATGCGAAGTGGAAGCAGGGTTGTGTAGCCTGGGAGGAATACAGGGCTGTTGTCCGCATGTGTAGAGACATGATTAGGAAAGCCAAGGCACGGATGGAGCTGAACCTGGCTAGGGATGTGAAAAATAACAAGAAGGGGTTCTACAGGTACATAGGCAGGAAGAGACAGGTCAAGGAGAGTGTTCCCCCTCTGATAAATGAGGATGGAGTAGTGGCTTCCTCAGACATGGAAAAAGCTGAGGTGCTCAATAAGTGCTTTGCCTCGGTCTTCACTGGTGGTCCGGCTCCCCGTGTCTGCCAGGACCCTGAACCTCTAGGTGTGGGTGAGAGGAACGGATTCTGTCCCACTGTAACAGTGGAACAAGTCCAAGACCTCCTCATGAAAATGAATGTACGGAAGTCCATAGGGCTGGATGATATCCATCCTAGGGTTCTGAGAGAGATGGCTGATGTGATTGCCAAGCTGTTATGCATCATATTTGAAAAATCATGTCTGTCCGGTGAAATCCTCAATGACTGAAAAATGAGAAACATTACTCCCATTTGTAAGAAAAGGAGAAAGGATGACCTGGGGAACTACAGGCCAGTGAGCCTCACCTCTGTGCCTGGGAAGATCATGGAGCAGATCCTCCTGGTTACCATGTTAAGGCACATATGAGATGAAAAGATGATCCAAGACAGCCAGCATGGCTTCATGAAGGGCAGATCTTGCCTGACCAACCTGGTGCCCTTCTATGATGGAGTGATGGCATCGGTGGATGGGAGAAGGGCGACGGATGTCATCTACCTGGACTTCTCCAAAGCCTTTGACATGGTCCCTCACCACATCCTTCTCTCTAAATTGCAGAGGTATGGATTTGAAGGATGGACTGTTCGGTGGATTAAGAACTGGTTGGCTGGTCGCAGTAAAGGGTTGTGATCAATGTTTCTGTGTCAGTGTGGAGGCTGGTCACGAGTGGTGTCCCCCAAGGCTCAGTCTTGGGACCGGTGCTCTTCAACATCTTTATCAATGTCATAGACGATGGAATCAAGTGCACCCTCAGCAAGTTTGCAGATGACACCAAGCTGAGCAGTGCAGTCAATTCATTGGAGGGAGGGGAGGCCATACAGAGGGACCTGGACAGGCTGGACAAGTGGGCCCATGTGAACCTAATGAGGTTCAACAAGGCCAAGTGCAAGGTGTTGCACTTGGGCTGGGGCAATCCCAGGTATTTATACAGACTGGGGGAAGAACTCCTTGAGGGCAGCCCTATGGAGAAGGACTTGGTGGACCTGGTGGACAAGAAGCTGGACACGAGCCAGCAGTGTGCGCTTGCAGCCCAGAAGGCCAGTTATGTTCTGGGCTGCATTAAAAGAGGAATGGCCAGCAGGGAGAGGGAGGTGATTGTCCCTCTCTGCTTGGCTCTTGTGAGGCCCCATCTGGAGTACTGCATTCAGGCCTGGGGCCCCCAGTACAAGAATCAGAATCATAGAATCATAGAATGGTCTGGGTTGAAAAGGACCTCAAAGATCATCAAGTTTCAACCTCCCTGCTGAGTGCAGGGTTGGCAACCACTAGACCAGGCTGCCCAGAGCCACGTCCAGCCTGGCCTTGAATACCTCCAGGGATGGGGCAACCACAACCTCCTTGGGCAGCCTGTTCCAATTCGTCACCACCCTTTGAGTGAAAGATGCAGAGCTCTTGGAACGAGTTCAGAGGAGGGGCACCAAGATTATCAGAGGGCTGGAGCACCTCTCCCATGAAGAAAGGTTGAGGGAACTGGGCTTGTTTAGCTTGGAGAAGAGAAGGATCCGGAGAGACCACATTGTGGCCTTACAATACTAGAAGGGAGCGTAAAAACAGGAGGAGGAACTATTATTTATGAGGGTAGATAGCGATAGGACAAGGGGGAATGGTTTTAAACTGAGACAGGGGAGATTTAGGTTAGATACTAGGAGGAAGTTTTTCACTCAGAGGGTGGTGACGAACTGGAACAGGTTGCCCAAGGAGGTTGTGGATGCCTCATCCCTGAAGGCATTCAAGGCAAGGCTGGACATGGCTCTGGGCAGCCTGGTCTAGTGGTTGGCAACCCTGCACTCAGCAAGGGGGTTGAAACTAGATGATCTTTGAGGTCCTTTTTCAACTCAGGCCATTCTATGATTCTATGATATGATTCTATGATCTTCTCTACATCTATGACTTTGATTTAAGGAAGAAAACAGCATTAATTCTAATTCTTTTAACATTTCAGAGACAGCTAGTTTTCTAAGGATTCTTTTCTTGGCTTTAGAACAAGTGCCCACAGGCTTTCTTTCTTTCTTTGTTAAGTATTCATAAAATATTACCTTTTATCTTTAAAATGTTTCTTTTAACAAACGTAGCTAATGCTAAAAAATAGCATCTTCTTTTTAAAAAAGCTACAAGATCTGTCATCTTGAACTGCACTATCAAGAAGACACATGAGAAAAGTGCCAGCCTCTCCTATAAAATGAGTGTACTGAACAGACCTAAATAAAACACTCACACATGCACAAAAAGGCACTTGTTTCATAGCAGCTGTACAGTGAACGCTACTTGCTTTTAATCCCAGCTGTACTACTACATAACTTCAATCTATGAAGATCGTTGGTCACTGAAAGCATCATCATTCCTATTCTTTTGAGCTAAAAGCTAACAAGGTCCTTCATGTTAAAATTCCTGGACAGAGCCTGTTATGCAATAACTACACAGAGGTTTGGTCCTTTGGATGTGCTGCTAACTTGAATAAGCATATTGAAGTTTGTTTAATTTCTTGCTTAACGAAGTGAACATGATCTGGAATCTGCATAAAAGCAGGTGCTGGTTAACTGCTGTTTGTAGTTTCTCTTTGTGGCAATATGTGTTATTTTTGTTCAAAAGCCTTTAAGACTTTTTTTTTCCATTACATTTAAGAATTTTGTAAATTTAAACACCAATATTCCAGAATGCATGTATTTCCTTACTTAACAGAAATGCTTTTGAAGTCTTCCAGTGAAATATTAAGAACTAGAAAATGGCCATTTAAAACACGCCACTGCTAATAGAATTCAGCCATTACAGCTGTTTATGCATACCACTGCATACTCTTAGACCAGTTTATACAGATTTACATTTGTGCATCTCTCAAAAGGGCCATCCTGCCCTCCCTCCACTCAAAAAGGAAATAATTTTTCTTGAGGGATGTTTTTCCAGATCTTTATTCACCCAGTGCAGATCCCAGAAGCACAGTGGGAGCTGTGACAAACACACAGCCACTGTGAATTTGACACAGAAGAAAGCACATAGTAGCCCTCTGTCTGATCCTTCTTGTCATGGTTTCATGATTTTTTTGTTATTGGTATTCCACATCATAACATCATGTAAAGAACTGGCAGTTAAAGAGTTAATGTCCTGGTTCTGGGGACTGCCCTTTCTAGGTGCTTGGTTCTTGGAGTGGGAGGGGAGCAGCTGAATTCCCCAGGGGCCTTTGCGCCTGCAGTGGGTTGGTGAAGCCACCTGGTAGATCTGGAGTTCTTTTTTTCATTGTCGGCGGAGAAGCACGTGGTTCCCCTGCAGGTTACAGAGTAAGACTTCAGCTTTGGACTCTTTCTCACTTTATTTGTTGGCCTCAATTCCGATATCATATTTAGTAAATTAACATTCCTCCTCAGATTGTTGCTGCTGTTTTTTTTAGACCCGTCTACTATTCCCCTACCCTTCCCCTTTTTCCCTTTTTTTTTTTTTTTTTTTCCCAGGGCGTGTGTCCAACAGGTCCCCTGCCTCATTAGTCATGGGACCGGTCTGGGCCGGCCCGTAAACTGCCGGCGCTTTTTTTTTTTTCTCCTTTCTTTCTTTTCAGGGCCGGTGGGCCTGCTGTCCCCCTGTCATGGACACAGATCATAGTTAACTCTGTGACACTTCTGCACTGTTTGTTGGATAATTATCATAGCAGTAAATCAGATTCAAGTGAACTGGGTGAGTGAGTGGGCAGTAGTCCTAGGATTCCAAAGAGAATTTTGCTCTGGCTCTGTCTGTGATCCTATGCAATGCCTGTGCACCCAGAGAGAGGGACATTGCAGACAGCATGACAACTACTGGTAGCACTTTCTCAGTTTATAGAATCATAGAACCATAGAATTAGCTAGGTTGGAAAAGACCTACAAGATCATCCAGTCCAACCATCCACCTACCACCAATAACCTCACTAAACCATGTCTCTCAACACTATGTCTAAAGGTGATAGTAAAGGTTTACTCCCTTGTAAACCTCTCAGCCTGATATACAAATTCACCACCAGAAGTGTGGGATGGCTTCAGTATCAGTCAGGCCATCTAGCTCTTTTAGAAGCCTCAGACAAGTCTTCAAGTCATGCATCCGCTTTGGGCCAGACTTCTGCACAGGAGTAACTTCACATACAGCATACAGCCTTCCTCTGCTGGCTTGTTCACCTTGATGCACCAAGTGTACTGAGAACAGACAGGAGCATCAGCCTTGTGCTTGCAGTAAGCGTATCGGACATGCATAGATACAAATGGTTTCAACATTTGGCTTGAAGTTTCTCAGCTGAGTTAGCAGAGTTTTCACAGAGTTTGTTAGGTAATGTCTTGCAGTGTGACCAAAACAAGTAATGTGCGGGTGGTTTGCCCTCTAGCACTTAGTTACTGTGAACACATTAACACTTATACCCACTATGCACAGATACTGGTTTATTTTAAGACTATATTGCAGTTTTTTTGTACTTCTACGTATTTCTGGTGACTTTCATCCTGATGGAAAATATGCTTCTTAACAACTACCACAGGAGGGCTCCCACTTTTAAACTTTCCAGATATTAATGCATGTGTGTATTGGATGCTTGTGCAAGGGGCTTTATTTTCTGCTCTCTTCCTTTAAGCGTTAGTGACAGCTTGCTGAAATAAAACTGGGAATAAACAGTTTTATTTTGAGCCACTCATAGTGGCTACTATGAGAAGGTTTTGTGTGAGAACCCACTGAAAATTGCTCTCCCTGTCTTTCTTCTCATATCATCCTTCTCCTGATCTGTAGTATTTCCTGATTTTCCTGGCTTGAACTCTTTGGAAGGTAAGTTGGATTATGCTCTTTAAGAAGTGCTTAATGGAATCTTATAAAATAAATTTAACTATTTCATTTTCCCTGGCCTGAAAAATTTTTCTGCCCTGAGCAAAGTAGATCCTATTTGCCTTATTCTCCCTGGCTCCCTGTTGTGTAGAACTAACCACACTGATCACTTGGAAGCAGCTGAACAAAGCAGGAACAGGATCCAGAAATGCAACAGCCAGCTCCACTGTTCAATTTGTCTGTAAGATAAGGGAGCTCAGTAATGCTTAAAGCCCTGGACCAAGACACCCACTGTAAAGCTTATCTCCACAGAGTGATGTCCCAGAACAGTTTCTTGTCCTTAAGGCATAAGAACTAAGTACCTTCTTTGGAAAGAGACATTTGTTTAAAGACTAGAAGACAAAAATGCAGAAAACAGATATAGAAATTTGAACGTACTTTTCTCTTTTTCTTTTTTTTTCTTTATAAAACTTCTAACACAGGAGCTTTTTCATTTCTTTCTCATTAAGTCAGTTTTTCTCCAGCCTCAGCAAAACAAGTTCTATTTGTTATTGTGAACTCGTCCCAAGATCAGGTTTTGCCAAGTCTTGAGCGTTAGAAATCCCCTAAAAATCCTTTCTCTCTCATCCATCCTCCCAAGCTTCCTCTCTCACAGGACATACAAGGCACTCTCTTCAGGTTTGCTCTGAGCTCAGAGTTTCCTCAGGGTGTTCAGCCTCAAAGCTTGAGAAACACTGCAACACATTAGTCACCCCCATCACCCCAGTTCCCACATACACCAGAGAGGCAGACTTCCAGCTGATGGAATTCATCAATGTTACCCTGCCCAGTTTCACCAAAGACCTGATCCTCAGTGCCCACCACAGCAGAGGATGAATCCATGACCTCTTGCTGGCCTAGTTTTGTTAGTACCTTGAGAGGCTCTACAACCAGAATAGACATGTGGAAAACCCATCCCTTATGTTTAGGGTCCTCTAAATGTTACATTTTTGCTTAGAGTCAGAAACAGATAAAAGAATGTGAAAGTATATGCCTACTTCTAAGATATGTAGAAAGAGAACAGTATTTTTTTTTAGGAATATGTCTGCCTCATATCCCTCATTATCTAGTGATAATGCAAACTTATGCACAAAAAGTCAACACAGGGAGTACATGCAGAATAATATTCACTTAATCATAACTACATGAAAGAGCTCTACATTAGATATAATTCATCCAGGAGCAATATATAATTTTTTTTTACCATAATCTGTAGCAAAATTAAATGAACTCTGTGATTTATGTCCAATCTACCTGCCCCAACAGGATTTTTTTTTTTTTTTCCTCCAGACCACTTACTTTGAGGCCTACAGCAAAACAGTATTACATTTCTGGAAAATTATACCAGTGAAGGTAATGAATGAGAACACTAATGACTTCTCTGAAGTCTCAGGCCTTGAATAACACTTGGAAGAGGACAGCCTGCTAAGCAGGTCCATGGCAGGGCAGATAATGAGGGGCAGCTCCTGCATCTCAAAGCATAGCCCAAAAGGGTCTTACACAGTGATAACGCTCATATTGTTCTGAGTAACAAGACGTTCACATTCATACTGCATACCAAAAGATAGCCATGATATCTTGGCAAAATACCCACTAGCTCCTATATCACCTAAATCAGCATAAATTAAGAATAAAATCAGGTGAGGTACATAAGAGAGAATCTAGTGAAATGAGAATCATGTCCTTAAAAGAGATTAGTCAGCTTCCTAATCAAAGGAGTGTTATTTTCTTCTCTTATTTTCATCACTGGATGTGAGGGAAAACATTTTTCTAAATAATTTTCCAGAGAAGTTACATTTTGTTTTCCACTGTCATAGAATGTTTGAATGGATTTTCCTCAGCCTTTCTCCTGAGAAACCATTGGCTGAGTTCATTAATGGAAAATTTCAGCCTAGAAAGAAGAACCTTTCAGAAGCATGGAAGAAAGAGACTTGGAGCAGAAGCTGTTTGGCAATTTTAACCACAGTACTACATCAGCTTCCATGTGGATGCTATGATACAGACACAACATTGTTTTACACATGCAGTCTTTGAAGATGAGGCAATCACTCTTAGTTATTTTACTGACCATGTTTGTGAGAAAAGTGTAAGATGCACACAGCTGGGACATGCTACTAGCCTGAATTGACTAACTTACTCATCAGTTGTTCTTAGGAAATGCTTGAGAATGTTTCATACAGGAGATGTGGTCAGCATGGCTGGACACAGCACACCTCTTCTTTGTGATGTGGCTTTGTAGGTATTGCACATCTTTTGTATTGCACAGTCGCAGGGCAAAATGGAACTGGATGATTACTAAATGGTAAGCATATGCAGATGCACCATTCAAGATAATTCTGATGCTGTAATAACACAGAGGTCAGAGCCTTGGTGACAAAGTCATTTCTCACAGTTCTTAGTCCCCTGTAACCACATGATGACACACAGGGTGAGAGGGCAAGTGCAAGGCAAGAAGCTTTATAAACATGCATGGAGTTTATTTCTCTGCAAGAACACCAACGTTCATTCTCAATATGGGAACGAAGAAAGATCTAACCTGAAGATACAGGCAGCAGTGTGACTGGGAGACCTACTTATGTCACATTAGGCAAATCAGCCTTTCTGTTTGGATTTCAGCATCCGTGAAACACCTATCTTGATGTGTAAAATGGGGCTTTCCAACACAGCCTTAGTAAATTTGATTATAGTTCACACAGAGCACGCATGCTCATTCTTATGAAAGAACTTTATAGCTAATTGTGCAAGAATAAGTGCCCGCAGTGCAGCAATTACTATGTCCTTCCGTCCCCTGTGCCAGCTGTTGCTCCCTCAGAGCACCAGCAGCAACTCAGGAGAAGCCAATTTTTTACTTGTGCAATTCATAGCAAAAATAGCTTACCTCAGCAACCTAAAGATGCACTTATACATCTCTCTGTGTGTCCTCAGTGGCCAGAGGTCCTGTGCTAGCTTACTGCTGGGACAAGAAGATGTCAAGACACGATTTAGTTTTTCAGGTTGCAGAAAGCAGCTACGTTGGAACCTTTGGACTGCAGTGAAAAATATTTCTTCATTTTACACTTAAATAGGCAAAATATCTTACTGTTCCTGGGAGAAAAGGAGAGGAAATAATTCTTGCACAACTGTTAACAAAAATAGTCAGAAAAAAATAAAATGTATGTTCCCAACTGTAGCTGCCCGTGATCATTCTTTCTCACTTCCATTAGAGGGTGCTCTTGCTTCAAAAATTCCCTAACCAAGTTTCTGTCATCAAAAGTTGCCTTTAAAGTAGGTCTTCTAGTTAGGTGGTCCAGTCTGGTAGTTAAATTCTTAACAAGTCAGGAGACAGCATGATTAAACAAAAAAACATTTCTTATTTTCCCTGCTATACAAATCAGGACCACTGCAGACATTAAAGACAGAAATTGTGTAGAAACTGTTCTCTTTGGAGGCTCTCATTACACAGATCCTGCACAGAACCTCACCAAGAGATTAAAACCACTTTTTACAGTTTTGCTCTTTCTCCCTTTTAAAGGGAAGAGATAAAAAGACGGTTTGCATTTTCATTTTAAAGTCTATTCATACAAAAGCCTTCCACTTCGGACAGAAGATTGGAAAGATAAGCTGAATCTGATCTGTATAGGACTTCACAAGTAGGTACATTTTAAACAACCCAAAATAAAGCACAAACAAAAATAGGATACATTTTTCTGCTGTTATATTGAAAACAGTGATTCAATGTAAGCTATTCTCTGTTGGAACAGGAGATGCTTGACCTCCACAGCTGTTCCTCCTGATAGCCTCCTTCCCATAGGACCTTTCAGACAGAAGGCAACAGAGCATTTCTGGGGTGTTACAGTTTAACCTGCCAGGCAGCTAAGCACCACGCAGTCATTCACTCGCTCCCCCCTCCCAGTGGGATGGGGGAGAGAATCTGTAAAAAAAAAAACAACCCAAGCAGCAAAATAGAACATGCAGATTGAGATAAAAACTATTTACTAAGAAAAGGAAGAGGAAAAAAGAATAGTAATGATTATCTTATATAGAGAGATATATCTCAGCATGGGAAACCTCACCCGGCCTGGATGTGGACAGGATTGACAGATTGAGAGCTCTTTCTCAATTTCGTGGGTGGTGGTGCATGGATGTTCTTAGTTGGTGGAGAGATTTGTCTGGTTAATTCTGATAACGAACGAGACTCCGGCCTCCCAGGGTGCTCTCAAGGGAGCCTGCAGGCTCTGGTGGCTGTTCAGGCTGCTCTTCCTTTATTCCTTTATTACTAGAGGTTTTTGTTTGGATGATGGTGAAGCTAAAATAGTTAATGCTCTGATCTCCCCGTCCCTTGTGCCACATATATATATATGTGTGTGTGTGTGTATATATAAATATGTACTAATCAAGTGATGCACAACACAGTTTCTCGCCACCCACTGATCCAGGCAGCAGCTGCCCTGCCCCAGCCAACTCCCCTATGTTTTTCAACTTCTTTACTCCTGATACCATATGGTATGGAATATCTCTTTGGCCAGTTTAAGTCAGTTGTCCTAATTGTGTCCTCTCCCAACTCACCCTGAAAGGTGCCCCCTCAGTCCCCCTAACCAGCAGGACAGAATGAGAAACTGAAAAACTAAGTGTCCTTGGCTCTATACAGTGCTGCTCAAAATAAGTAAAGCATCAATGTATTAATAACATTGTTTTTCTCCTAAAGCAAAACATAACATCATATCACACACTATGAAGAAAATCAACTCTGTCCAAGCTGAAACCAGGACATGGGAGGAGACATCAGTGTCTGCCTAAAAGGCAGCCACTGTTACCCTCTTCCTGTGACAACTCATTGCTCTTCCTTCCTTTGCTTCCATTCTTCTCTTCACTGTTTCTGTGGGTCACTAAAACTACCCTCAACAGCTGGCCGACCTTTCCACCTCAGTGTGTGGTGTCAGTAAGCCTGTGGCCCGGCTCCTTCTTGACAGTCCATATGGATGCATTTTACTAGTGTTCAGACTTGAATGATTTTAAAAGAAGATAGCAGCAATAGCAACAGGTTTCTGGAATTACAGTTTTGTCTGAGCAGTGTCAATATTTGAAAATCTCACAGCTAAACGCGCCTGCATCTGCCTCAGAGTAGAGTCAGTTGATCCTTCAGGAGGTGGGAAATTCTCCCCACATGAGATTCAGCTGCAAACTAAGGAGAAACAAAATTATCCCACAACTTCAGTTGCATGCTGCTGCATTTACAGTTGACACTCCTGGCTATGATTTCTGTTAGCATTTAGCAGCAGCTGTGCCCCCAGCTGGGAGCTTTCACTTTCTATTTTTAAAATCGGTAAAATCAGAAACATATGGGGCCTATAATTTACCATGTATTTTTAATAATAAAATCCACTCAGCAACATATCAAGCTGTAATTCTACCCTGGAGATTCTTTGCCATAGGATATGCTTTATCAAGGCTTAATATACCTGATTATACTGGGGGTGTGATTTTCTCTTCAATTTACTAGCTTCAAACACTGTGCAGCATATCATTCAAAATCCTATGCCATACTGTGGGTGTTCTCCAGCACTAGACTCAGAAGGCAGTAAGTCACAGTAGCGTCTCACTTCAGTGCATAAATAGTAATTATGCATGACAGCCAGTTACCTCCAGGATGCCTTCTCATGCCTATGTTATAATGCTAGTAAGTGATGGCAATATGCTTGAATTCTTTTGTACATTTATACATTTAAGTAGTCTGTACATTTAAGTCCATCTCCATTTTAAGCAAAGCTATGTTTTCAGGAGGCAATATTTCCAGCTAAAAAAACAAAATTATAAATAAGTGAATGAGGAAAAGAAAGAACTTAAGTGGTATCTGGTAAAAGATGAGAGGAAAACTCAGATGGCAAAGATAGGGGATGTAAATTTTGCTTTCTAAAAACAAGAAAACAAATCTTAGGGAAATACAGAGTTGGTTCATATTGTTTTGTTTCTCCCCTTATCCCTCAAAACCAAGTCCTTTTTTTGTCATTTCAGTATAGGTCTAAGCTAAATGACCTGCAGCTTTATCTGGGTGTCCATCAGAACTAGGCCTACACCTAATTTAAGCTACTGTAATCTTTGAATTGGAAGGTTTGGGGATATTTTTTTGTTGAAATCAGGAGATCTATACATTGCTGATGACTAGAATACATTTTCAGAATGACCATTTTAGGACATAAAAACTTAAGTATGTGTGGAATGATTGCTTTGATTCAGCAGCTTGAGAATGAATGAGATGGGGAATGAGTTCTGTTCTAAGGACTAGGATGGCATCCTGACAGGACAGCCAGGGGCACTTTGCTTAGCTGCAGCTAGCTTATGTACCTAGAGAATCCAGGATTTAAAACAAAAGAAGTCAACTCCTTTAAACAGCTCTAAATTCAAGTGAAATGAAATAATGTCAAATAAAAGCCTGAATCTTGCTGGCAAATGCTAGGAATGGAACGAAACCAATGAGAACAATGTGGACAAAACTACTGAGCTGAAGATCCTGACACTTTGGTGCCAGAATGATTTCCATAGTGCAAACTGCCTCTCTGTGAAGCTTCCACAAATGTTCAACTTAAAGGTTGACTGATATGAAATAAACAAATCCTTATAGCATCATATCTGGCTTCTGCTTTGTCATCACACTCTGTTTATGCCTTATCAGCTTCTCCTCTCAGATCATTTCTGACTTTATCTTTTTTTTTTTTTTAGCTTTTACCTTCCACATTCAGCCAGTTATTCCACCATTAATAACTACTACTGATTAGGGCAATATCTATTTACAAGAGCAGTGCTCATCGCCCACAACCATCTCATCAGCTGAACTTGCAAACAAGGCTCTGGAGAACCAAGCAAATGCTTTAGCTTTTAGGTCATTAGATTGTTCCCCCAGCTTTATCTAGCATTGATGTAATCTGCTCACTTAAAAGATAGAGCTGGAAATTGAAAAGCAGCTCGGCTAATAATGTTCCTTGATTGAACCTGCATTGGCAGGGGGATAGACAAGATTTATTTAATGGGGCTTTTCCATTTCTGCTTTCTGAATTCCCCATTGCTTTCAGGAAATGGTGAGCCAATATGTTAGCAGTCATTTCTGTCTGTCTGTTTAACTAATTCCTTTATTTACTCTATATCTCTTGATTACTCTAGGAAGAAAAGAAAACTCCAAAATGTATGATGGAAGCATGAAAACACAGAGAGGTCTAAGCCAAATGAGGTTAGGTGAAAAATTTTTTTTAACAGATTTCAGAAAATAATAACTCCTGAGCCGCTCTTTAGGTGGTCTGGCTGATCTGGTTGAAAAATTATTCACATGGTTTAGAAACAGAGATTTTTATCCATGTAAAATGTCTTCCATATCAAGACAACAAGCTGGCTTTCAGACCTCAAATGTACCTGCCCGCCCACAGACAGACATGCCAGAGAATTGCAGGATTTTTATTTGTTAGGGTAGGAAAGTGAAAGATTAACTGTTGAAGTAAGAGTTAGGGTCCTGAGACAGTTTGTGTACTGGTTTCATTTCTCTGATGAGCACATTTCTCTGATGCTCCTCTAGGAGCTAAGGAGAAAATAACTAAGTTATTTTTACTTTTTGACCCAAGATAGAAGTTCAGCTCAAGTTCATAGATTCATAGAATCACAGAACCTTTTGAGATGGAAGGGACCCTTAGAGGTCATCTAGTCCAAATCCCCTGCAATGAACAGGGACATCTACAGCTAGATCACGTTGCTTCGAGCCCTGTCCAGCCTGGGCTTGAATGTCTCCAAGAAGGAAACCAGACAAATGGACCCCCTTCTTATCTCATCATTCACAGTAAGAGGTTACCACTGATGAAGCAACAAAAGAGCAGAGTAATTGCAGAGACTGAGCAAAACTGTGAATGTGTACATCTGCAGCGTGCAAGGGAGCATGCAACAGAAAGCACTGAGTGGTTCCTGTCAGACTGGCACAGATAAATGGCACAAAGCCTTTCTGTGATACTAGACCAGCTTCAATACAGCTCGGCAGTCTTACCTCTCCTGCACCTTCCTCGATGCAATGAAAATAAACCCATTATCCCACTGAGGCTGAAAAGCTGAGCCATTATTTTTCTTTCATATTCTGTTTCCAAGCTGACCATGTTTCTGCACCAGGGATAATGTGGGTAACATTCACTGGGAAAAACTGGGAACAGATGATTTTCGAGGAGGCTTCTCTCCCCACTGGCAAAGATAAAATACATCCTTCACCTCACCACACATGCCTGCCAGAGTAACAAAGAACACAGCAGTGCCTTTGCCAGACATAAGCTTGCCAGGTCAGCCCTCTAAAGGGCCTGCAAGTCCCAGGAGCACCCAAAGCATTGTCTTGGACACCACACACACCCTAACTTGCAAGATGCATCTGCGCTCGGAAACACAGTCCTCCCAGTGAGACTGTGCTTGTAATTTTGAGACTCTGTTCTAGGAGGAAACTGCTTCTGGGCTGCAAGTCCATCAAGAACCCATAAAAATATGATGTGACCTCCCCAGGGAGCACCATCAATGTCCCCAGCTGGCTGAAGACTAGAAAACGTGAAAGGCATGTCTTTGTTTCTCCACCTCTGGCTTTGATCTTGGTAACATCTCTCAAAGCCTGTCAAGGGAGCTCTTCAAAACAGAGCTCTACCTCTCAGATCAGAGACTGAAGAGGGATGGAGATGTTCTGCTCTAAACCCATTTAGAAACTTTAGATAAGAGGGAATATTAAGCTGCTTGGTTTCCCACCTCTCTGTGCAAGTCAATGAGATCTAAATGATTCCTGAGAGGAGACAGAGGACATTAAGTTAAGCTTTTACCAGAAAGCAAGCAAGTTCCCCTACACCTTTCCCCTCCTCAGATCTGTTTGTTAATGTAAATTTTCAAGAATTATCCTTTTAAGAAATGAAGAGGAGAAAACGAACAGAGAATATGATTGTGCCTTGCAGCCAATTTAGAGACGAGCTGAGTTGGTTTTGGCATAATGCCAGTTTGCTGGCTCAAATTTCACCTGTAAAGCTCTGTAGACATTAAAAAACCATTCATTATCCACCCAGACACAAAAACCTCATTATACTCAATTTTTCCAATCCTGTTAAGTATGCACGAACTGTTCCTGCAGTAGGACAGTATTTCTTAATTCCTTCAGACTACTTGCCAATCACAGCAGCACATGGGGTTTTGTTTGTAATGAAATGAAGGGTTTTTTGACTGAAATTCTCAAAATGATTGTGTGCAGATTCCTGGTTCCTCTTTACAGACCTCAGCTACAAGCGTAAGCCCAAGGTCTGCTCATCTTTTCTACTTCCTGGGACATTCACACCCAAAAGTCAAGCAACATGTTGATTGTAGTTTTATGAGTCCAACTAGAAGATGGTAGCCCCTGAGTGAGGGGGCTACATCTGTGTGTAACAAATCTGGTGCTGACCCTCAAAGCATACTAAATTTCTTCCATAACACATTTTTGCTGTTCTTTTTTTGTGAGGGTTTTTTTAAAACAAGTTTTAAAAATTTGCATTCAGTATGTTATAAGTGTTTGTTGGATTTAATGATGAACATAAGCATCACTATTGAAAGACTTAGCTGAACCCTGTAGTTAGATTTATTTTAATTCTACATATGTTTTGGCTTCAAGAGGAAATACATTGAAGCTATTCTTAGCCAAGACATCACAGCTGCAAGCAGTGAATTAGAAGGATATCTTGCATAGACACTATGCTGGATGTGCTCCCTGCCAGTTATTTTAAGTCTGAAACAAGGATCCTTGTACTCTGAAGACAGCAAATCCACCAGATTATCCACAGGAGTGTGTATGCAAGAATCTCAACTGACAGCTGACTTTCTTTCAGTCCAGTGGCTATCATGACATTCCTACCCAATTACACTCTTGCAAAATGCCACCACTGCACTGTGGCTGCTATATAAAACATGATGCTGTAAGGAAGTGTGTGGTGTATGGCAATAGTTGTGCTCTGAGGCCAGGGTTCCCAAAGTCACGCTGTGTCCTTATGCTGTGAGCAGCCAAATGCCTCCTCCTGCTTATGCGCGTATGTAAGAGCTGCTGCTTGTTCTCGTACCAGCACCAAGTATTTTTGGGAATCATTGCTCTAAGGAGAGTTACAACTATTCCCTGAGGACCTGGGGTCTCTCTTTTCTCTGTCAGAGGTTACTTCAGCTTGCATACACTGTTCTGTGCAGCCCTCATTTCACAGGCACTGGCACAGAGAAATGTTTAACAAAGTACCTAAATGCAGCATAGATTCCCACAAAGTGAAAACACACATTAGTATAGGTAGGAGTAATGAATAGGAGTAGAATAAAGGAGTAGTGCTGCCTTTTCTTTCCATCTCTAAAGACATCCTAAGCTGAAGTTGGCTTTCTGTACATCTTTCCTACAAAGACAGCCTGAGAGAGCTGCAGTTGTTTAGCCTCGAGAAGGCTCTGGGGAGACCAGTTAGTGGCCTTCCATATCTAAAGGGGAAATATGAGAAAGAAGGGGACAGAATCTTTAGCAGGGTCTGTGGTGATAGGGCAAGGAGAGATACAGACTGGATATAAGGAAGATATTTTTTACAATAAGGGTGGTGAGGCACTGGAACAGGTTGCCCAGTGGAATGGTGGAAGCCCTGCCCTTGGAGACGTTCAAGACCAGGCTGGACAGGGCTTTGAGCAACCTGATCTAGCTGTAGATGTCCCTGTTCATTGTAGGGGAGTTGGTTTAGATGATCATCTCAAATGACTCTATGAATCTATGATTCTATGAACAGCCAAGCTGTATTTAGAGGAAAAGATAAAAACATACTAATGTGAATGGGAAACTTCTGATTTGTCTCCCTTAGTTTTTGGTCAGTACCTCTCCAGCTTGATGGTGGGACTCTTGTTAAAGAAACATCATGGCAAATCTTTGCAGATACATGCATCACTTGTGAAGATTAAGCCAAACACTCTTCAATCCCATGTTTACATCTCAAAAAGGCATTAAGGTGAACAGCAGGAAAAATCTTGAATGGTGAGAGGTGTTCAGAACTGGCTCTCCTCTGGACACTTCCAGAGGATCTTTACCTCCATAGCTTCCTTATTCTCCCACAGCTGGCTTTTATCTATTTTTCCTCTTCTTCCCTTAATTTTTCTTTTTCATGTATGTGTGCAGGTTCCCATGCTGTACACTTACAATACTATTATTTAAGAGGAGGAGAAGAGAACTCCTATTTTTAGTTCCAGTATATAAAATGTTACCTAGGGACACATCACTTTGTCCTAAGTGATCAAACAGAAAAAAGGATATGGCAAAAATAAAGCCATAGAAAGGATATTCACATGGTTAAGACATTAGCCTGTTAACTCTGGAGATGTTTGTTCCTTTTCTGGCTCTCCTACAGCCTCCTTTGGCCCCACATGGGTTAAAATCCCTAATTTCTTTTCCTGTAATATGGAAATAAAGCTAAGGTATCTAACAACTTGGTGCAGTGAGGATAGATTAATTACCATATGAACAATTTTCAAACACATTAGTGATTACTGCCATAACAAAGCCCTCTGTGTAAACAAATATCTCTGGGAAAATGAGAGATGGGATTTGAGGTCTGTTTTGAGGTAAGCTCTTGTACCAGTACTCCCACCTCAGACAATACACCCATATGAAAGGAAAGAATATTACAAATGCACACTGTCATGCTTTAAAGATCTTGAAAATCAGCCAAATTTGTAAAATGCTAAGGAGACAATGCAATACTTATATGTCCTGGGGATAATTCTCAGGAGTACTGAGTACCCTCTGCTCCTCATTGACTTCAATTTGTGGGCACTCAGCAAATTCAGATGTAAAATAATCATTTGGTGAACAAAAAGTATCTGAATGAAGCCTTATCCCTCAGTCTGCGTATTATTATGAATGTAGACCTGCTCATAATAAGTTCCACCAAGATCAACTGCTGTGCCATCTGTACATGAAGTTCATAATATGAAGACTTGCAGCTGAGAATACCAAATGACACAGACATTACCTCTTTTTTCTCTATCTGATTGTTCCTCCCGAACTGTGAAAATGTCCTTGTGCACCAGAAAAGCAACCAAGAAGGGAAAACAGGTGAGTAATTTTCCATTAATGTCTTGAATATCTATGATGGCCTTGGGACTCCCCATTCCTCAGTATGCATGTCTAAATACCAAGAACAGTACCTGAGCAGACTCCAAAAGCCACTGCAGACAGGCGTTCTCCTCCCTTGCACCGGTGTGAGGCGCCACTGTCAGGCAATGGATTCATAGAGGAGCTCAGCATAATCATTTTCCACCCACTCAAAAGCACTATGACAGCATTGTCAGGTGTTTGATCCTTTCTCAGAAAAGCAGATGGTTTGTTTCTGCTTGAAAATGGAGCTTAATTCCTCTCTGGTCTGAGAGAGCTTTTTAGATTCAGTTAACAATAACACCTGGGTTTTGGGGATGCAATTGGACCAGCGCTTCCCTGTTGGAAAACACTTTGCCTTTGAGGAAGTTAGCATCCAGACCCGCACTTAGTTCATAACCATAGTTAAATACTTCCTTTGAGGGCATGTGGAAGTAGATTTTTATAGGTGCAGAAGAAGTATCAAGGTGTGATAATGTGAACTGCTTGCCAGGGAAGCAGTGTGTGACTGGACTTGGCCACATAAAGGGTAGAGGACCTGTGAGCCAGGCTGACAACACAGTGGGGTGCGATGTGTCACCACTCCCCTCACCAGCAGAATGTCCAGCCAAACCTGGGAAGATCAAAACTTGAAAAACAAATTAAAGCAAATTCCAGCCTGAAATGCACACAAAGCTCGTGCCCAATATGTGAGCCCCCATCCTTCATCTATGCATCATGGAACATTTACTCATAGTGGTGTGCTCCAAGAAAGCAGCAAACTCAAAGGGAAATACCTGAGGGACAGTCAACACTGTGCTCCCTGTTTGCCAACCAGGCCACACTCCTTCAGACTTGGCTGTTTCACCACTGCTTGCTGATGACCAGCTCGCCTCAGACCCACCTCAGAGCTCCTTGTTTGCTTTGGCGGGGCCTGCAACCCCAGGCAACCCAGTCTGGTGTTCAAGCCTTCCCCAGCACACTGCAGAACAGAGAACATATGTTTTTTTATTTCAAAGATATTGCTTAAAATAACTCCATCTCTATAAAGTTGAAAGTGGAATCCCCTTTCTCCTCTCCCTCCTCTCTGTGCAACTGTGGCTCCCATGAGAATCCAGAAGCAGATGTGCCATGAGGATCTGGTTATCATTCCTCTTTCCCACATCTTTCTCTGGGTTGCTGGACAACGGCAAGCATCTGTGAGAAGATGGGGGGAAGGAAAACATTGGCTGAAAAACATCCCCTGCCTCCTTTCTCCCTCCCTGTCATCCTGTGCTCTCTTCAAACACGTTTTTAAACATACCAGTTTTGGTCTGGTTTCCTGGATGGCACATCTTCATGTCTAGCTGGGCTCCATCCATTACCTCATGAGACAGGGTAGGATCAAGGTAACAAAACTGATGGAACATTTTGAGCAAGGGCAATGGGTGAGAAGACCCTCCCAGGACAGCAGTGGAAATGGGACAAGGGGACACTTATATATTTTAAAGTCACTGACTAAATCTGTTGCAAGAAGGAAAAGGTAATTTATAGTCTAGAGAGATAATTTGGCATTCCTTCTTGTTTGTCCTACCAAAATTATGAAATGACTCATTTCATTTCATTTCATTTCATTTATTTATTTATTTTACATTCAGTACCTGAATTTGTCCTTTTTTTTTTTTTTTTTTTTCTTTTGTGGTTTGGAGAAGGGTGATTTAAAATACTTGCCTTACTTAGAGTTCAGAAGCAACCAAGTTACTTCCACTTCTGGAGGGTCCTATATTTTATTCCAAATTGGCACAAGATCTGTTCAGTTATTCTTAGACTTGCTGACACCTTTTTGCTTTTGTTACCTTAATGCATGGATGTGAAGAGGGAATGGACTCAGTTCTGGATCCTGTTCCACTGAGCTGCTAATTCATATTAAGAAATGTCAAGTCTAATAGAGTACTGCCTTATGTTGAGGCCAAGACGAAAAGGAATCCATCTGAAAACTCACTTTCCAGGAGTATTTAACCCCTTCAAATGCCGTTAGGCTGCATATATGTCACAGCAACGGCTCTTTTATGGAGGAGCTCAGATAAAATGTCTCATTACTCATCTTTCAACTCCAGTGTTCCAAAGCTCAGATCATAGCTCTGTTACAGTTCCTACTGCTGCATGATCTCCACTTGTATCAGTCTGCTGTCTGCTGAAGGCAAAGAGACTCTTCCATATTATGGTGTAGGATTTGTGCATGAATGTATGTATCAGGCACTCTACACAAAAGGAAGAAAGGCAGGAAAGGCAAAAAAAAAAAAAAAAAAAAAAAAAAAGCAAACGTGCTCTTATAGGTGAGGGGGAGGAAATTTGCTTCTTGGCAAAAAATAGAAGGGTGAGGAGCTACTATGTAGAGGGAGGTAATATTTGCTAATTGTATTGCAGTGCAACGTGCACTAAAGAAAATGAGTAGTCTAGGAGTACGGCTTCCCTGGAGTGTCTGTCTGAAACCCTTCATATGTTGTTGCTAAGTATAGGAAAGAAAGAAAGACGAAAGCTAAATGGCTGCTTAGAAAGTGCTCAAGGAGATGGAAAAAAAGATTAGCATTTTCTAGCTGATGGACAGAAACATATCTCTTTATCTGGAGGAGGGGCAAGAGGTATAGGGAGCAGAAGAAAATATGCTTTTGTTAAAAAAGAGGAATACAAATCATGGTATCTGGCCACATCACAAAACTTGAAGTTCATTTGAACATCTTAGGAAAACAAAACTTTTGTCTCAGCCTCAAGGGATAGGGTAAATAATTTAATTTTCAGTCTGTCTCTATTTGGATCAAATTATGAAACCCCTTGCTATGAGAACTGCAAGATGTGATGAACAAAACAAAGCAAAAAGCCCACTGCCATGGTCAACGTGGCTTGCTATCCGTTTGTATTCTGCAAGGGAAGAGCCTCAGGCAGGCCAGTGAGTGTGGATATACAACTAGCAGCAGCTTGCAGTGCCCAGATTAACTTATTAAAATGCAAAAAGTCTGCAAAAGGAAATGCAAACAAAACACTAAAGATCTTCTGTCTCTGTATATTATACTTCCACAGAGAAAATATGTCTACTTCCACAGAGAAAATTTGTCATTGAATTCAAAATGTTTCATTTTCAAATCTTTTCTTGAAGAGGAGCTGCCTTGCTGTAGATTTTTCTTCTGAACATGAAAGGTTTTATTTATGTCCTGAGTGATACTACGCGTATGAGGTAGGCCAATGTTTTAATATATATTTCTATGAACATGAAAACATAACAGTTCTTGAATATTTTTTTAATGAAACTGCATATGATCTCTTCTAAGGTTTCTCTGGGCAATGGATGTCTCAAAACACAGAGCTAGCACAATTTTTGGCACAGTACATGTAAGAGACTTGCTTTTCTTCACACGCAAGGCAAAGGCAGGAGAGAAACTACACTGATGGAGGTGAGACTGCAGAGATAAGTCCCCAGTCCATGGAACCCTTGTTCAGCACAGCCCTTTTCTAACACCCCATGGGACTGGCAAGCATGGTCCTCCAGGAGGGGAACTCCCTCTGTGTTGGCTGGGAGAAGAAATTCAGTTCTTTGCTCTGCATCCTTAGAGAAAACAGGAATCTCTCAGTTTGCTTTTATGAGGAGATTTCATATTTTGTTCCAGCTGGAGGGGAAAAGAGAGAGAAAAATACACACACTTTCCTTCACCAGGCGAGAGCTCTCTGCACACACAGGCTGGGCCCCACACCTGACACTATGGGTTATTTCACCAGGATTTGCATGTGCCGTGCTTCCCACCCAACTGAGAAAGCATCAGCCCTGGGGACAGCAGCACATCCTGTGTGAAAGGCCTCAGAGGCAGACAAAACATGGTGTCTGGGTGAGTAGATTTAGTGCTGCCCCATTTTGTGCAGCTAATGGTAAGAGTGCCCTTTAGCTTGCCAAGAGCAGCCATTGCCTGTAGAGCATCTTCAGTGCTCAGCTGTGATGATACGTGTCTTTGAAAAGTTGGATCCTCCATCACCAGTTATTGGTTACATGAAGTGCAAAGCGGCTCTGCACAGAATCAGAAATTGCAGAAAAGATCCCAAGGCACAAAGTGTTTAAAGAACTGGACTGTCTCTGGAGGAAGAAGGTGAGTTGAGTCCATTACAGAAAAGGGATGCCAGGTCTGGATGCAGACTCAACTTTCTAGGAAGGTCTGGGACTGCAATCTATCTCACAAAGGAAACAAGAGCAAAATAGCAGTTCAAGTTTTATTGTGCCTTATAGGTCCATAGATGTGAAGCTCCAGGTGAGGCCTCTCTGCTTAAAACAACCAGGGACTATGCAGGTGCTGGGATGGGAGCCAGAAATCCAGCTGCCTGCAGAGCCCCTCCAGCTTTGAATGGCAGGATCTGTTTTGGAGATCGGTATCTCCCTCCTACACCAATAACCAAAGTGGGAACCAAAATGAACATCAATTGTGTGGGAGCGATAAGAAATAGAAGGGTCCAACAAACTACGTCCTGAAATCCCAGTTGTCTCTGATTGTCCTTAACATGCAGCTGTGAGAAAAATACCTTGCAAGCAGCATGTAGTGTCAATCCTGTCCCTACCTGTCCCCACATCCCCGGGGTAGGAAGAGAGCACCTGTTGCAGTGTTGGGGCTGTACACGTCAGTGAGTGGCTGCGTGGTTTCATCTGCACCAGCTTGGGCTCCAGCAAGATTTTATTTAAACGCCTGCACTCTGTTTTGCCTGCTATTATCTGGCAACTTGCTGAGGCCTGCGGCAGAGGTGGGGAGACAAGTAGGGTAGACAGTGGCATTCAGAGCAATAATGATCATGATAAGAAGAACCAATGCTGAATGCAATTCCCATTCTTCATTAGTATGCTACTGTAGCTATGGTTTGGCTCTCCACCTGGCCTTGGCAAACATGATCCACTTCATCTCCTGCTTCTCCTGTTGGCTGGGCTCCCATCCTCATCTTGGCTCCTGCAGCCAAACTCCTGGCTGGCTGGCTGCAGTAATCCCACATAATATTTCACGCAAATTTATATGAAGCCTATTACAAGGCTCAGCAAGGACACACTGTTTCTTTTTCTTGATACAATTAATCATTTGTAGCTCTGCTCCAAGGACCAGCCTGTCTCACATGTAATGTCTCCTCTCTCTCAAAGAGGCTGAGAAAGTGCAGTACCCAGGAGGGGCAGCGAGAAACAGAGTTTTCCCCACTTTTCTCTCCCCTTTAGCCTCATTTGAAACCATGACAACTTGCAGAGACCCCTGACCTGCCTCCCTCATCTTGCTTTGGGCAACAAACCTTCTTGTCCTGATGCCACCCTCCCTTAACCTGAACACAGCTGCCTAGTTGTCCAACCTCTACACAGACTGGATGCTCACCTTCTAGCTGCTCCCTTCCTCAGCCCACTGGTGAGGAGGCATTATGGGTTAGCGCTTGTCTCCTCCAGTTCCTGCTGCTTTGCACCTTCTAGTTCATCTTCTCAGTACAGCTTTCTCCTCCCAATCTTACTGAAGTACAGCACCATTTCTAGTGTATTAAAAAAAAAAAAAAAAAAAAAAAACAACAAAAAACAGAAATCTAAGCCACAGTATAAAGTTTCTGAGGCTAAACAGGAGACCCAAGTCTCTGGGCTTGTTAGTCCAGGACCTCACACCAGTACTGACATTCAGAGAAACAGAGAAAGAGGTTCTATTTTCTGCTCATAACTGTGGGTGTCCATTTATTAACTCGGTATTTCCCTGCTTAAGTCTATCTGACATATCAATCAATTTCTCTTCTTCCTCCTAGTCTCAAGTATAACATCAGGAAGCCAATTAAAATACATATTCTTAACAACCCATACTCACCTTTTCAGCATTAGGCATAGAAAGGGTTTGAAAACAGGAATCTGATTCAGTATCCTTTCTTGTGATATTTCTATGTAATTGATGATAGTCTGGTTCAATAGAGATAGTAGAGGAAAAGGAAGATGGATTATGTTTTTAATAATTCTTAAAACAAACACTAGAAGAGATGACAATTTATTTTTAAGCTAGCTACTCAGAAAGTGCCATTTTCCCTCCCAGAGCAAACTTAGGCCATGTGTGGTAATAGGAGGAAACTAAATAAGAAATTGGCCTTTTTCTCTTCTTTCCCCCTGAAAGGATTTTCTCAGTTTCACATCGGAAGAATGCCATATATTCTGAAGCAGAAACACTCATCACCATTAAGTGAATTATTCTTGCCCAATAGCTGCAGTTCTTCTGTTCAAAGCACAGTTCCCACTTCCAAAGGAACTAGACAAACAAAATTGAAATCTATTATATTCCAGAAATCTTTTACACTTGTCACAAGTTTACCTGCCAGATAAATATTTCTGCTCAGCAGACAATTACCTTTAATTGGCTTTCCAAGCTAATGCATTTCAGATTCCTATTTGCAAACTAAGATTAAGACTATAAACCAAAGCATTAGGAAATTAGTTTGCAGCCATACCTCTAAGGTAAGAGCATTTCTGAAGGTCCAATTTGCATGTCAGCTTTCTCACACCACATTTCTGATACTGCCATTTCCTACTAAATTACTTCAATATCTGAAGGGCTGAACAGGCAGTCATGTTTGGTAACATTTTCTTAAGTATAATGGCGTTGTGGCAGATATGAGGTAGACAAAGAAGGTCTGAGGAAGAAAGCTCTGGCATGAATTTAGTATAATATCATTCTCCATTCAGGAAATGTTTGCCAAAGGATGGGACAACATACCAAAGGAAAGATTATGCTTGGAAAAATATGCACCTGTTTCTTCTACTGTTTTTGTAGGCAGATACTATTGTCCACTACCAAAGACAAGATACTGAGTCTAACATCTTACTGTTAAAGCCACAAAATTGTGTGGAATATCATGTTGTTTTTCTTGTTTGTTTGTTTGTCTGTTTTCCAGCTAACGGCAACAAAGTTTTGTTCATTCTTTTCTTTTTTTTTTCTAGATATTAAGCATATATTTTGATCACACCATTTTCAAATTTTGCAAATTAGCAAAAAAACTTGATAAAAGTACTTTTCAGCTTCTATCATGTATTTGCAACGCACTTTTTTACCACCTTCAGGAAAGGCCTACACTGGAGACTTATGTTTGAACAATTATAACATAAAAGTAAATTTTCAAGTCAGACTGACAGAGCTTCAACAAAAGGAGCAGGAATGAAAACTGAGATAGAATTATATACAGTGCTATATGCTTCCCCTTCAAAAACTTTTTGGATGCTAGCTATTCTTTCCAGACTTCTGGTAAAAAATACCACATTCTTTTATTTTAGATTTACACTTGACCAAAGTTAGGATTAAACTGGTTATGACAACCCTAACCCTGAATCACTCAGAAATCTGAAGAATACTTGTCTGTATATTTTCCTTAAAGAAAGAATCCCCAGAAAACTCCTGAAGGAATTTAAAAATTCAAGCTGGAATTTCTGAGAACCTAAATAAGTACGGATCTTCTTTCAATACATGGAAAAAAGATCTTCAGGTTGAAATGAATAAAAATAAGATATTTTGACAGAAATTCTCCCTGATTATTGTGCAAGGTGACCATTTCCCACAGGCTTGCTCACAGCACAGCATCATTTTGATGTGCCAGCACCTATTTCTTGGTATGCAGCAACTCTTCACAGACTTCTCTGAGTCCCTGTGAACAGTCCCTCTCTTTCCATTGCCTCAGAGGCCTGATTCTGTGTCTGTTTATGCAGTCTATTTTCTTCACAGCAGAGTTGCTGCTGGCAGTCTCCTCTGCCAACCCTCCATGCTTGAGTCTTTTCAAATACTCTTGGGGGAAGACCAGTCTTCTCTTTTCTCTCTTTCCAGCAGCCAAAACAAGGCAAAGAAGCAATACTCCTTTCTATTGCCCAAACATTCCACCTTTATGGCTGACTTTCCTGTACTAAGAAATAATAAGTTGCCAAAAAAAAATGAAACAGAAACTATCTCAGGATAGAAAAATCATCTTTATTTGTTAATTCTTTCTAAATAGTATGCTCTACGTAGAGTCCACTTTTGTGACCCCCCATTACGTCCTTCATCTTCTGACCATTGTATCGTGTTTCAAATGTTCAAATATTTGTGAGATATCTGCCTGGTAGCTGTTGTATATACTGGGAAATTCTTCAAGTGAGAAAACAACACTAGTGTCCATGTTCACCTTTCCAATGTCAGACAAAAACCTGCAATGCCATGTCATGGCATGCTACTTTAGTGCGTCTAAGCCCTGAAGCCCACCTCATTCTCTTTTAAAGGTAAACTATCAGAGGTCTAATCTTCAGATTTGAAAAGATATTGTTGTGCTATGTGAATGATTTTCTTGTTGTGTGGTTAAGAGAAATATAGCATTGCACAAAGAGATGTTGATCACTCAGCTGGGAAGGAACAGTAATTGTCTTTGATCACCATGGCTGGGGCTCCTTACTCCTGGAGAATGAATGTTGCCAGATGTGCTGGACAATAAATAGAAAAATTGAGGAGGGGTTCCCAAGTATAATCCAGCCAGTACAGTATGAGAGGAAGCAGTTAGACCAGCCTCTATTTTAAGCCAACTGTGTGTGATGTCAGGGCTACCAAGAGATTTAGCTTAAGTGCTGCCTTCTGTACATCAAAGATGTGAACCCTGCCTGGATGATATAGAGAGCAATTGCCTGAAATATGATACATGTATCCACTTCAGACATGCCAGGAAACCCATCTGTTTACTTAACTTTCAATGAAAGCAGTTGGGAGAAAGAGCTTCTATTTGACTGAGGATGTATTTTATTTATTTATTTGCTCATATTTATAAAATTAAATACAAATGATGTGAAAAATATCACTCTGCTGGTAATAGAAGTTATCAAAATAGAAGTCTTTCAAAGAGCAGTACATAGCAAGAGTAACGAGAGTGACACCAACAAGAACTCACAGCAGTTCATGACCCACCTCTATTTCTCCACAGAAATGAACTGCAAATGAACTGCAAACAAACCTTTACAAACTACAATTTCTCCTTCTTCTATACCCTTTTTTCTCTGAAGCCATCTTTGTCCCAGAGTCACAAGCTAAGCTTTGCTAAGCTGCCAGGATATTCATATATAGATTACTAGAAGACTAGAAGCAGGAACACCGTTAGCACCTCTCGAAGAAGAGGCCATCATATGAGAGAGCTGTATGCCACAGGTGGTATCTGATCTCAAGTCATTTGGTAGTTCAGAAGATGGAGGGGATGTTCAGGGTACAGTGGATGCAGAACACATTTCTGCCAGGGCTTCTTTTAGTACAAAGCACTTGCTAGAGCAGCACATTCAGTACTGTGCTACCTCACACCATCTTTCTCAATATTCTAGGTGCCACAGCCTCTCGTGCCTTTAGTCAATTAATGCTGCATCTCATCTGTCTTTGGACACTGACAGAAAAACCCTTTAGAAGTAAGCTACAACAAGTTGTGATGTTACTTCACCCCAGCATAATCCCTCCCAGCAGGTTTGTTGCCCCACATTATCTCAATTAGAAATCCATTATACTACAAAAGAAGGGAAGTTAGCACCAATTTTTGGACCCTAATATGCATAGTCCGAGCCATTGGAGTTAATGATCTATCCCACCACTTCCTCCACTTGGCTGCAAATTCTTGCCGGATGACAGGTGCGCTAAAGCCATCGGTGCTTGTAAGTCTGTGCGTTGAATAGTCAAATGGTGGCAGCTGGCTATTGCTCTGAACAGAAAACAACAGTAATAAAAACTTTACATTTTTCTAATCAGCTTTGAGAGGGAAAAAAGTTGCTGCCATCTTCCCAGTAAGAAACAAGGGACTTCATTTGTTGAGATGCAGGAGAATTTTGGCCAGAAAAATGGCTGTAGTTATTTCCACAATTTTACTTGTACAGACACTCAGGTACAGATGCTTTCATGGAAACTTTGTCTACATAACAGTATTAATTTTGGCTGCATCCTGAGACTATTTTCAGAAGCTTTCAGAAATTTATAGGAAGTACTTTTCCTTTCTTATTTATGCACAGTTTTATTATTTTTATGTATTAAAGAAATAAACTTAGATGCTTTTAATTTTCTTCTACTAGATTTCATGTCAAGAAAGAAGGTGTAGTGGAGGGGAGAAAAATCCGGGCTTAACTAATTCCAAAACATGGCTCATGGCAACCTAGAAGTTGAATGTCCTTTCTAGAAAACCTGGTCTTAAGGGCAATGGTATCCTCTGAGACTGCCTACTCTACTGCTTGTGTTGTGGCAGAAGAAACAAACAAACAGAGCAAAGTAAATATGAGATGGTCCTCTGAGATTTGGGTTTCTTGCTGACTCTTTTATGAGTTATGAATGGGGTGACCACACAGACTTGGAATACCTGGTGATGCTTGAATCCACCGCTGACTTTCAAGTAGGCAGAATGCAGGATTGTATGGGATTCACTGGCAATGTTAGGGAGTCAGAGAGGCTTCAAGGTAAACTAGTTTTTATTGCTTACGTAGAGGGCAAAAAAAAATTAACAGCTGCTCTTTACTCTCACAGGTGGCATATACAACAGAGTTCTAAGAAACTCCTGGAAAAGGAGTCTCTCCATCTTGGGTGTCCAGATCTGCTGTCTCGAGACCCTTTTATGAGGATGAATTTAATTTTCAGCAACAGTAGGGAAACTCCTGTTCAGCATGCACACCTGAGATGGCCATATATCCCAAGGTAATTTCCTATTGACCTGGGTGGTCTCACCCACCTGAAAGGAAGAGTCTTTCTACTGAGAGATGGCATACAAAGTTGATGCAATGGATGTTAGCCGATATAATAACGTCTCCAAATACAAACATGCTGTGTTCCACAGTTTGTGGCTCTCTGTTCTGTTTTCTCCTTGAGTTCCCTGAGCTTAATTCTCAGAACTCTATAGTTAAGGCTTTCAGGATTTATTGAAGCAAAGAAAATAGGGGCTTTCTTCCACAGTACACAAGGAGTAATGGGAACAGCTATTTACTATGGAAAGGGCATTTAGTCCTGTCTTCTGTGTCTACTATGTGAATCACTGAAGTTGTATGTCTTTTCTGTGATGGAAGAGGCAAACCTGAGTATCCCCAAAGATCAAGCTATTCATCTAGCTATTTCTCCTATTGAAGTATACTGCCAAATCAAAATCAAAATGTAGAGATTTAGAGTCTGATATGAGGAGAGGAGAGGAGATTAAAATGACTAGTGCAGATTCAGAAAGGAAGAAGCAACCTTAATTCTGTGAAAGAAATGTGATGGTAAAGTGGAACAATGACATTGTTCTGTGTTTCCTCTTGTGATTGCTCCGGCTGTTCTTCATATATGATGACACTGACACCATATGAGAGACTGTTTTTTCATTTTGTCTGGCATACCAGCTGCAGAACTGTTGACAGATGGTAGAAAGTACTTTATAGTAGAAGAATTAAGTTCTTTATTTCTACTTGGTATATCCATATGACAACACTAAAGACAAAACAAATCCTCTTGATTTGCATTTTATGGCTATGGCACTGTTTTCCTCTTTGCTGCCTTGGACAAATTATTTGGATATTGCTTCTGTTTCCCTACTTACGTTCCTTCTTTTCCACTGAGAAAAAGAGTGTTGCTGATACCCTCTCTGAAGAGCATGTATGGACTTTGGATGACTGTTAATCAATGAAGACCTTCACACAATCCTTCCATGAAAGTAGAAGATACTATCCTTTTCTTAGCACAGAGACAATTACAAAGTATTTGAGGTAGTTGTGAAGATGGAAAACTTTATAGAATTGCCTTGTGCTGTACAATTATAATAGGTACTCTAAGGGAAGCAGAAAGGGAGGGTTTCTGTCTCCAGTGGCGTCATGGTCTGGTGCCTTTCATTAGCAGCAAATAATGTTTTTCAACCACTATAAAGTGTAAAAGTCAAAGCTGATAAACATTTAAAAATATACTATTAAAGAAAGCCAGCTTTTGAAACATACTGTGAAAGAAATCCAACTCCCTTTGAAGCAGGCAACAGTATCATAAAGAGGAAAAAGCATAAGAAAAATGGAAAAAACTGAATAAAATAATTAATGACTAAAAGAAAATCCAACCCTAGATCTGAAACAAGAGGAACCTGTGTGCTGAAAACTATACATATTAAAAGGAGAATTAAAACAAAATCAAACTATAACTTCGCAGTTGTCTCCACAGGTACAGAGCTTGTTCTGACCACAGTGCTCTGTGCCTAGTGAGAATGCAGAGTGTGTAAGAACAATGAAGGTCTTTGAAGATGAATAGTTTAAGTCAGAAGGGATTTATTGGACTTTCCTCTGAAAATAAGTTTTGGATCCTCAGCAAATATCAGACCACAAAATGTCACTCAATATCAAACCTAAAGTAAAAAGACTTAATTTTATAAATGTTTAATTTTGTCCTGATTTTAATGATTTAATGAGCTTTCTCAAAGGAAAATGGATAGCTAGATATAAGAAATTTGCAATAACGAGGACTACTACTTATGGAGTAAATCATAATGTTTGATAAAGAAACCGCAAGGCTAGTCTTATTCTATAGTTAGAAAGAACTCTTAAAGTTTCTCTAGTCCAACTCCTCTGCAATGAACAGGGACATCCACAGCTAAATCAGGTTGCTCAGAGCCCCGTCCAGCCTGACCTTGAATGTCTCCAAGGATGGGGCTTCCACCACATCTCTAGGCAACTTGTTCCAGTGCTTAACTATCCTTATTGTAAAAAAAATATTTTCCATATACCCAGTCTAAATCTCCCCTTTTAGTTTGAAACCATTTTCCTATCACAACAGACCCTTCTCGAGTCTGTCCTCTTCTTTCTCATAGCCCTCCTTTAGAAACTGAAAGGCCACTAACAGGTGCCGCTGGAGCTTTCTCTTCTCCATGCTGAACAGTCCCAGTTCTCTCAGTTTGTCCTCAAAGGGGAGGTACTCCAGTCATCTGATCATCTTCTTAGTCCTTCTCTGGATGCACTCCAACAAGTCTAAGTCTCTCCTGTACTGAGAACTCCACATGTGGACACAGTAGTCCAGATGAGGTCTTATCAAAACAAAACAGAGAGGTAGGATCATCTCACTTGAATTGCTGACCATGATTCTTTTTGATGCAGATGAAGATAAGGTTGGCTTTCTGAGTTGCAAGGGCATATTGCTGGCTCATGTTGAGCTTACCATTAACCAGTAAGCCCAGGTCCTTTTCAGCAGAACTGTGCTCTATCCTTTTACCTCCCAGCTTGTATTGATAGCGGGGGTTTCTGCAATCCAGTTGCAAGACCTTGCACTTGGCTTTGCTGAACCTTGAGAACTCTTGAGATTCTCCTGGGCCCACTGCTCGAGCCCGTCTGGATGGCATCTTGTCCCTCAGGTGTGTTGACCACATTACACTGCTTAGTGTCATCCTCAAACTTTATGAGAGCGTACTTGATTCCACTGTCACTGTTACTGATGAAGATATTACAGAGTATCAGTCCTAGTACAGACGTCTGAGGGGCATCACTTGTCACTGATCTCCATCTGGACATTGAGTCACTGACCACCACACTCTGGGTATGATCTTACAACTACATCCTCATCCATTGAACAATCCACTCATCAAATCCATATCTTTCCGATTTGGAGAGAAGGATGCTTTTGGGGACCATGTCAGCATTCATGTCTCAGAAAGACAGGAGAAAAAGCCAGCTTACTCAGTGTGATCAATCACTGTTTCCCCAAGGAAGGCCAGCAGAAGTCCTTCATGATATGCTGAGAAAAATCTCAGCAACATAGGCACCATGATGCATATTTTAGCCATAGTTCCTCCCATTTTTTGCACTTCCCTTGTCCCACTAGAGGTATGGGCTTTAGGGTGCTAAGAATACTGAATAATGGATGGAGATGGCCATGGTTAAACTGCAGGGATTTGCAGAGCAGCAGGTTACATACTGGCTGATCATGAGAAACAATTAAAAATTGAGTGCTCTGGATGACGAGCAGAAGGCATAACTGAGGCTGACTCCCTTCCTTGAGTGAGAAGCTGACATGGAGGATTAGTAAAACTCCCAAATGCTCTCATCTCTGTTACTAGTGAAAGGCACACAGTGGAATCACCTTTTCTGCTGTGTTTCTATGACTTTCTGCTCTCTGAACCAGCTGAATTCAGAAACAGAATTTTTTATGTTGTCTGGCAGACAGGCATTGTTAGTTCCCATAGACCAACTCAGGTGCAGATGATTTGCTCTGAAATGTGGGTTGTAAGCTTTATATTGAAGTGAATACACAGGGCTGGTGTCTGTGATACACAACATTGCTGCAAATTGGAAAGGAAATCAGCTTTCATTTCTCAGAACTTTCTGACTGCTGCAACATCTTAACTTGTTCCACACATTTCCTATACTGTGTACAGAGCCCTGAGCAACCTGACATACTCTCACAAATGAAAATAAGAAATTTTGCTTTAATTAAAACACTGGAGTGAATTTGTTCAATAATTAGCAGTTATGTTTATCAGATAGGTGGTATGTTCTACTATATATGTTCAGAAATGGACCACAGGCTAACATACACGCTATCCACTATGTGAGTATGAAATAAACTGATTAAGCATTGACATAGACCATGCTAGAATTTATAGTCAAAGCCTCTTATATTTTTTTTACTTAATGAGTAATACATCTATGGTTTTTACTTCAAAAATATTTGGCAAGCTCCCTATTAACTCCACTCATAAGCCAGCATGGGGGGCAGTACTAGGAGGGTGCTTTATTTTGAAGTACTAAAATCTGTGATTAAGCAATGATTTATGACTTTCTTTAAACTTAGATTTTAATAACAGTATTTTTGGATAGACTAATTTAAGTTAAAACTGACTGATTTATGATTTAATTTACAAAATCTTCTGCCACGCCTTTCATGATGAAACATACTTTTTCCTTTTTCCCACTGAGGTATATTTTCCAGTACTGTTACATTAGTATAACATTAGAAAAGCAGTTGCAGTCTCGAACATCACTGAAAGGCTATTTTTCCTTGGGAAGCTATTTCAATTATATTTAAAATGCTCTTTCTTCACCTTTTTCTCTCTACAAACAGTAAAAAAAATTCTAGAACATCTTAAAAGCTTGCAGGAATTCTTGCTTTCCCTCTTGCACAGAGCATTCGGTAGTGTTGCAGAGTAAGAATTACTGTTCCTACAGTGACAGTAGGTAAATTAACAACGGAGCTATATTTCAGGCTGTAGTGTTTGAGGACACTTTTGCTTAATCAGTATTGTGTTTACCTTATAAACTTCCTCCAGGATACCCATGAGCCTGTAGTTACAACGGATAGAAATTTCTGTATAAAGTAGTTTCATGGATCCTTAGATTACACTGACTCTGATTTTTATTTTCTTTTTTTGGGGGGGTACAGTTCCTACTTGCATTGTTGAAAACAATGCACATAGATGTTGTGAAACAGATGTAGGACGAAGGGAAAATCAGACAGGCAGTCACTAAACAGCAAAAGCACTTCTATTTATTTGCAAGAAAGAGAAATCTGTCTGAAGGCTTCTTTGCAGACAGCTCATCTGTAAAGGTATACTTTTTAGTTTTTCTGGGGAGAACTAATTCAACACTTGCCTTCTGTGTTTTATCTGGTTTTGATAAGTGCATTTTCTTGAAATCTAGAATCTACTTTGGACATTTTAGCTGAATACCATTTATGAAATGATTTTCCTGGTGAGAAAGCTCAAAGATCTCCTCCCTATTGATTTCTCAATACTATTAACAGTTCTGAGGAACTGCAGCCAGTCAGCCAGGCTCAAACAAAGCAACTTAGTAAGCTTGGAATTTTAATATGCTATAATTCATACAAGGACCATTTGTTAGGGAGCACGAATGGTCTGAGGTGAACATGGTTTCATATTTAAACAGAGAAAGCTAACTTCCCATCTCTAAACAGATGGGAGGATGGTCTCAGAAACAGACAAGAGATCAAACAGAGAATGGGTCAAAATAAAGATTTCTAAATAAAAGAAAGTATGGCTATGGTGAGAAACGCTTTCTGGTTCCACAAGTGCATCTTCCAAAGCAATTCCCTGTGTAATCCATACACTTGCTTAGCAAAACATCCATTTAAGTACAATACTGTTGACATTCAGTGGTGGCTTCGCTGTGCTAAGAATTCTTCCCACAGCTGAAGAAATGAGAAAATTTAAGAACATAACAAAATGACATACCTTTATGTATGTGAAAATAGAGTTAAAGTACTCTGTGATCATCCTGTCATGCCACATAACACTCTTGCTAAAATTCTAACTCCATATCAGCTAATTATAAGAAGCTACTCTCTTTTGATTCAAGCCTCAGTGATCTGTCTCTACTCCTAGGCATTTGTATGACTTCAATTTATACAGTACCTTAATGCTTTGCCAATTTTTCTGTGTCATCACTCAGAATAAAGAGTTTATATTCCTATTCTGTAGCTGAGAGAAGGGGGAAACCCCTCAAAAGAGAACTGGACCAAATTTTGGATAGAAACTTTCAGAAGTTTCCAGCTTTGAAAGTTAGATAGAAAGTTGGGCCCTTTTGGAACTGATTCTAGAATTTTATGAAACTGATTGGTATTAAAAACTAGGCTTGAAGTAAAATTACTACAGTTGTACAGGAAGTTTTTAACAGGACAAGGCAAAGAACACAAGAAATCTCCCATGATCCTAATCACTATCTATTTATATCTGCTTAAGTCCCTAACCTGGATTTATAAAATCTTATTCAGAGATCCATGAATCAAATGCATCACTGCAATTCTTTATGAATCTGACACTGTTTGCACAAGGAGTTAATAAAATCCAATAAACTCCAACAAACGTACTTTATTATTGTTTTGAGTTTTCTCCTCCAGATTTTAATGTAGTCTGGAGATGTGTCAGCTGCTTACATTTGTTCCATTTAAAGACTAAAAAATATCTAGGATTAGTGGGACACTCCCAGCTAGGTCAGAACATGTTACTATGTGTCAAAGTCTGAAGGAGCAAGGAGCAGTAATTGCTGAGCTTTGACAGCATCTTCTCTGTGCTCTGGGCGGCTGAGGGTGTGTATTCTGAGATAGACGAAGAAGGGGGCTGAAGCAGAAAGGTAAGGCTTGGCAGAGCTTGGAAAGTATAAAACTAGAAGGGAAAATATTATTTAGAGGGCTTACACTGTGGAGCAGTAGTATTCAATTCAGATGGGAGAACTGGTGAGGAGTTAAAGTATTCCTGTCACTAAAGGGACATTTGCAGACTGCTCTGGACAGAAGTACTGGAATATGTAATGTATGAAGCCAGTTTAAATAGGTAGCCTGATTCTTTGTACAGCTTTATTATAATCATGGAGAGCTATATTGAAACTGATGATCTTTTTCTTTCTCACAGTCAAACTATTCTGCTGCAGTTGTGCAATTGCTGCATCATCCATCATCTTGTTTCATCATCCAGCCTTTACCCATGACATATTTGTCAGCCAGTCCATGCTATGGAAAAACACTGGATAGCATCCATCTCTTACCCTGCACAAAAAAGGCTCTGTGGTTTAGATGTTTTCAAACATGCATGAGACGTGGATTAAGTACCTTACATTATTGCTCTTCCACTTGTCTGAGTCTCACACAAGAGCCCTGTAATCCCTCTATCTGTGTTGCAGGCTCCTTTCAGCTAGGAAGGAAGAAATGCTGCTCTTGGCCCTTTTATAGCTGTTATGACATAACCCAGTAAGGGTTCCAGGGGACAAACAGAAAGCATGTATTTCCTATTTCATGAACATATCCTGATGAGTATCTTCTTACGGTATACAATATCAAAATAAACCCAGAGTTTCTGGGAAAGCTTAAAAATCTCTGAGAGTACAAAAGTGTAGTTTAGTGTATCCGGCCTAGTATCTTTTCTCAACCAGTAGCCAAACTGGATGGCAAAGAATGAGTGTAGCACAAAACACTCTCCTCATCTATATGATTTGTGTTGCAGCGTCTTCCTGGGCTAGGATCAGTGGGGAATGAAGGAGCTCACATCTGCCAGAAGTGACAGTGGCACACCACAGCTCCTCAGGCACTCTAATGGAAGTGAGTAAGAGAAAACAGATGTCCTCCCCTACAGTAAAAAAGTAATTAAAATCTGGGGAGGGAAATGAAGGTAAAAGATGTGAGAAAGTGTCAAGATTATTTGCATATCTTATTTTCACCACAAGACGTTTAAAATTTTAGCATATTCATACACATAATAAATTCATTCTTTCTGTAACTATTCTGGATTTGATATCTTTCTTGCATCTTCACACATAAGAGAAAATGTACTCATATATTTTAATCATACAGATATTATGCTTCATTCTTCCTGCCTAAACAGTGCTTTATCTGCATCACATTTTTCCCTCAACTTGGCAATGTTACAGAAAAGTAAGAGATTTCTACTTAGTCTTTTGCAAACAATGCAATGTGTCGGATCAAAGGCAAAAACAGTCAGTCAGTGGAATTACAAAATGAAACTTTACATAGGTTCGAGACTTCTCTAACTACAAACACTTGGCTTCAGAAGTAATAAAAGCAGTCAAGAAAAATTTCGAATCTCTGTGATATCCAGGTTTCCTGAATGATCCACTCTAGCTCTGACTCATGATTTATGTGAGAAAAGCCTTTTGTGTCCCAAGCTGCAATTGTTGCATGTTTATATTCATATAGAGAAAAAGTCAGTATATGGAGGAAAGCTCTTGTAAATTCATGGAAATATCCTCATGTATCTGATAAATTCTGCTATTTTCCATCTAACTTGTGGGAATCATTTGCTTGCTATGCTAGTTGACTGCATCTTGAGCTCAAAATTTAAGCCAGCTGTGGCTGGAAAAAAGCAGAAGAGAAAATAGCAAATGCTTTAGCTACCTCATAATATTCTTCTTGTCTATTCTATAGCTTTGGCTAGGCAGGTTGTTCTAGTTGTCAGATATCTGCAACAATTTAAATTAAAACTGTGTAGAGACTTTATTTTTCTGTGCTCATGTAAGTATTTGGCAGCTTGAGAAGAGGCAGGTGAGTACTGGCAAGAAGGAAAACTAGATATTCTCCTACAGATATGTATGATGGGGGGAAATTCTCCCTAAAAGTGGACTGCAGCAATCTGAATACTGAATCTGAGAATACTTGAGATGAAACCAGGACTAAGAAGATGGTACTCTGTCCTAGTTAAGGAGTCGGTAGTTTTCATGACCTAGCTCAAATGGCTGCAAAGCATGGGGCAAAAGTTTTATCAAGGTGGGCAGCAGAAACACTAGTCTAGAATGCTGTATCTGATTGAATTGATTTTAATTTAGTTTAACCCACTTCTTAAAACACTTTAATATTTTAATAGCTGAAATCAGTAAAAGTAAAAATCAAATTCATTATCACTTGTTTCTGTCCATATTGGTTTCTTTGTGAGGGCTCATTCAACCTCCCTTCATACTGAGTCACTTCCTAGGAACTTTACACCAGGCATGAATAGATGCAGATGGCAGGTATAAGGAGGGCAAGGAGAATGTCTTCCTATTTCTACTGTGACAAGAACATTTTGAGTCCTACAATTCAATAAGTAAAACTATGTCTAGAAGGATCTCAGGTTTCCCAACAAGCAGTTGCAGAAACTTGGATATACATAAACAATCACTGAAGTTCTATGTGGTGTGGCTTATCTTGATAGAGCACTTTAAGATTAGGCTGTCTGCATGGCCAAACTCTCTGTGAGCAACTGGATGGCTGGCTCCCTCCCCAGCTCTTAAGCTAGCAAAGCTCAATATCAGTCAATCATCACCTTACAAGTATTTTTTTCTGTCTTGCAATTACTGACAAAAATATTACGACAAAATAATGGCTGCATCAGTCTCACTAAGCAGTAGTCACTGAAAAGAGTTGTTGTTTACTTTAAATCTTTCTCAGAAAGAAAAAAATAACGAATTAGGAAATATCACAATGAATAAGTGAGGTTTCTTCACCTGCTGTCTTGGCCAGAAATTATGCCCTAAAGCTGCATTTTCAATCTATTCAGCCCTTAAATTAATACTAGGAAGAGACTTTATTTTTCTGTGCTCATGTAAGCATTTGACAGCTTGAGAAGAGGCAGGTGAGTACTGGTGATAAGGAGAACTAGATATTCTTTTGTTTTATTTTAGGAATTGAACACACCACTACCATACAGTTTTATTTCCATAAAATGGTTTGCACACAGAAAATAAAGAGGCAACATTATTAAAGTATTCTGTATTATATATAAAGAATTATCAACTGTTTTTTCTAAACTAGGATACAAGCAGTTAATCGTCTGAAGTGCAGGTAATTTTCTGATGCCTCTCTCATACCTACCTGAATGCATTAACTATTTTGCTATCAAAAAGTAAAGGAAAGCCCTCCAAATCTGCTGCACTATCAAAAGTTTTCACTCAGTGATATTGAAAATACCCCAAATTCTTCTGTATTTATACATCTAGAGCTCTTTAAATCAAAACTCAGATATTCAATAATTCCATTACAAGCACTAAATGATTCTATCTGCACTACATAGTACCAATAGTACCATAGTTACATTGTACCAATTAAACTATCAGAGTCCTGCCCAAGCATTCTTTGAACTTTATTAGCAGAAAATGGGACAAATTCTCTTGATGGACAATCATTTGTTCGACACATTCAAAGTCACATTCAGGGATTAGAAAGGGATATACTGTGAGCCTTATTCTTAAAATAGGAAATAACCATGTAATACCAGTTGGAAACATATTTCTGAGACACAACTGTGCTATGTGAATGGGGGGACAGTAGATAAGCAAGAAAATAAGATGGATTACCTTCAACATCCCAGCAGTAGTGTACTATAACAAGGATGGCTCTCCGGGGCTTCAGTACACTAAACCAATTTGCAAAGAGCTTTGCAGAGTTAGTCATTGATTTTCCTTTTTATATTTCTGTGACAGGGAATGAAGGAAGAATAAGGAAGTGAAAATAGCTATAAAATGCGATTTATCATAGAATTTCAGAATTATAAAATATCCTGAGTTGGAAGGGACCCAGAAGGATCATCAAGTCCAACTCCTGCTTATGCAAAATTAAATTATTCTTTAGGAAAATTTTACATATTCCAATCTAATTTATTATAAGTTCTGTGCTTATACTAATGCACTTTTTACAGTTCAAGGGCCACGACACACTGATATAGCACAATGAAATCTTTTAAAAATGCTTCCACAATTAGGCAAGTAACAAAGATCAACTACTATACATCCCACCGATAAAATCTTTGCCTCTATGTATGTTAAAATGCCTGATTTGCCACCAGTACAGATGAAGCAGGTTTGATAGCATCTGGGCCACTTAGTTTTTTCATGAGCCTCACCATAGGTATTTTTGCCTACCTGTGTGTCCTCTGCTTAAACTCAGGGTAACACAGACATTTGTAGCTGGACATGCTGTTGCTGTAGCAGTGGTGCTCCAACTTTCAGCTCACTGGCAGATTCAGAAGCAGATTATCAGCATGAGGTACCTCTCTGTAGAGCTACTATATATCAGAAAAATACAGTCATGAGATACCCCATAGAGCAGTTTTTTAGAGGAACATGGATAATTACTTAGGATATTTAAGTATAACTTTAAATATTTACTTCTCTTGAGAAAACGTTTAAAGTCTCAGTACTTTATACAATTCCTG
Source organism: Numida meleagris (assembly GCF_002078875.1). Lineage (NCBI taxonomy): Eukaryota > Metazoa > Chordata > Aves > Galliformes > Numididae > Numida > Numida meleagris. Next base: position 869,289 of record NW_018363448.1, read on the forward strand.
CAAATGCAAACACACACACAGAGCCTGAACTTGTTTGTCAAATCTCTGTGAGTTTGGGAATGTTTTGCTTCTGATCCACATGACAAGCTTTTCTTTCTCTCTATTTTAAATGGAAATGCGTGCACCCAATAGCTATCTCTGCTCAACTGATTTTGACTCACTTCACTGATTTTACTTTCTCTTACCATGACAGGGCATGTGATGAAGTCATAAAGATCAATCTAAATAAATGTGATGGATCAGTAGTTCCAAGTATGTGTACATATGTACACATTTGCTCCAGACAAAACTCACTGTTCTTTACAAGCCAAACCAGTACTCGGTGAATCATCTGCCCACACTTCCAGTTTGACATGTTATCTATTACAGTTTCAATTTTGAACAAAAAATAAAAACAAAAGAAACACCATTGTATTACAGACAATGTTGAGACAGTGTTGAGTGTCTATTGAGACAGGACGGCTGATGAGGAAGAATGTCATAACCTTTCTATTATGCTCCTTCCTCCACCTAGGAAGATTTTCCTCCATCTATTTTTTTTTATTTTTTATTTTTTTGGTGACTTGGTCTGTGAGGAAAGATTTAAGGAGTGTGAGACATGGAAAGTTACATCTCTAGTTATCCAGAGGCCATGACAGTCAGCCAAATTGTGTGCTTCCATTCTCACCTCTACACCTACTATGTTGTCCTGCTGCTGACCTTGAAATTGAAAGACCACCCTCCTTTGAAATGAAATGAAATCCTCAAACTTGCTAATCCTGGGGCCTCTCCCAAGTACTCATGCTGCCAAGCATGCCTAATTCAGCAGTAACTTCATAACTTGGTGAACTTCTACAGTCTTGCGATCTGAGTTGAGGTCATTGCATTCATTTCCATTTACTAAGTTGTCTTGCATTTAAATCCATGTTGTCCCAGAGACGAATGTGCATCAGAATTTTTCCCACTGTGTATGTCCTTGCACAGATGAAGTTTTTCTGGAAGCCTTCTGTCATGTTGTTATGCTTTGAATTACTATTTTTTAAAAACTTCTCCAGTCCAAAGTTCACTTTTTTTTCCTTCTCTCATGCTCTCCCCGACCTGCCTTTTTTACTCCACTGCCATCTTCTACTCCTCCAATTTATCTCTGTGTTATTTTTGGCTTGTCTAAGTGCTGCTTAGGAGCTAAGTTAATTTAGGTGCTTGTCTGCTTGCCTGTCAAGTTCTATCAAGTGTAAAAGAATGGCAAGGTAATAAACTCAGAATTATGTCTGGCACAAAGCAGAATTTTATTCCATGTTGTTTATCTGGCAGCAGGTGAAAAAAATACCAATAAAAGGAAAAAGTACAATATTTCACAGACACACATGCACACATGCGTGCACAAGTATGCTTTAAAAGGAAAGGAAATGGCTGAGCTTTACTGTCAGCACAGGTCTCAGGCCAAACCACATGGGGCTGATGTCCACATTAGAGAAACCACAAGCAGCATTTGCAGGCTTTTTGACAACTGCAGCACAAGGACTCTCTCCCATTCAGGAGAGACACTTGGTGAGAATTAGAGAACGGAATAGAAAGGAGAATTGAACAAGAGTGTCCTGTTGCTAGTCAGACAATATTCGTACTACTAATAAAGACACATCCTCCACAGATGACAGACTAACCAGGAGAATGAGATGCGCTGAACTGGCGCAGTCCTCAGAAAAGGATGTAATAGATTCATGAAATCTGGACTGAGTGCTATTGTACTAGAAAGAAAAATATCAACAAAGCTATAAAATAGAGCTGCCACTATCCTGGGAATTTTGTTGAGCTTCCTTCCGAAAGTTAAGCTTCATTAATATATTTAGGTAGCTCTGAAGAACAGAATATATTGGAACTAAATGTAGAAAAGATGCTATCACATAGTTCTGTTTGAAAGTTAGTATTTGTTAGGAATAAGATAGCTTTGGAAATGTCTAGAAATGAATCACTTTTTGAGGGAAAAACAGAAATATGTGAATAAGAGAAGGGAAAAGACTTTTTTTTTTTTTCCACTGTGTTTCACAGCATATCCCTTTCTTTTCACTGCAAGAAAGCCTAAGTCATACCACTCAGGATTCTTCAGGGCATGGTATTTTTCAGGATTAAAGAAGAACCTCTTTCCCTCAACAAGGGTGGTATCAGTCTTTCTTCCTTCACACCCTGTTTCCCTACTTTGCTCCTGGAATTGAATGGAAAGTTGTATCTTCCCTTACAGCTTTCAACCAAGTTCCCAAAATGACCTTACCTGCATTTATCCCTACTTTCCAAGGAAAAATCTATGCCTTCAGATGAACAAAAAAGTAGTATTATATTTTTATTACTGCATTTTTTCTCCCTTTCAGTATCTTCCTCGTTATCTGCAATAATCCTAGGCAAATTACTTAAAAGTCATGCTGTTGTGGTTTAAGCCAGCATGTGGCTCAGCACCACAGTCTTTTGCTCACTCCCCTGCTTCCGAGTGGGATGGGGGAGAAAATAAAATACGAAAATAGAAATTACTAAATAGAATTAGAGTAAATTACTAAATAAAATATGGTATAAAATACCAGTTTAAGTCAGTGGTCCTAATTCTGTTCTCTCCAAGACCCTTGGGCCCTTTGCTGTGAATGGCCTTGGCTCTGTACAGCATTGATTAGCAGGCGACTATAAACATTGGTGTGTTATCAACATTGTTTTTCTCCAAGAACAAAAGAAATAGCATCATACCAGACATTCTGAAGAAAACAATTAATCCCAGCTGAAACTAAGACACATAGCCTTGCAAGTAAGTGAGAACATCATAGTGATATCACATCTGATGCATCCAGCTTTTAAGGACTAAACTGCTGAACTGGATCCAAATTACAAATGTCTGGTGGACTTAAATTAATCCAAGACCAGCATATAACACTGAGTAATTTCTGAAAAATTAAGATCTTGGTGTGTGACAAGAATACTTCAAAAGTTTGTCATTAGTAGTGAGTGACAAAACATATATAATTAATTCAAAAGTGAAACATGCCTTTTAGCACTGTTGCATAATACATTTGATTATGTATTTTTTTTGTGTGTATTTGAGTATTTATAAGTACATAAATCAGGAATATATAATTATTATATAATTACATACTTTTGTTAACTAATATGATTGAGAATTTCCTGTAAATGCAGTGCTACGCTTCTGAAGTCACAAGTTTGATAAACATGTGAAAACTCCAACTCCTTCTGGAAATTTATACATACTGTGCTTGATTTAGACAACAGAGACTTGCTGGAAACATTACTGTTGTATTTAGTGGCAATGGACAGTTGAAGACAGAACAGAAAGAAAACTTACATTTTAGTTTGTGTAAATTAAGCTATTACTTCTTATTAATATTATCTAAAACCTACCAAAACACCAGATAGCCAGCGGTAGTCCCAATGGTAAACCACAATCTAAAGAAACCAATTTTTTAAATCGGTTGTCTGTTTATGCTTTTGTTGTTGTTGTTGTTTGTTTTTTTATTTGGTTATTTTTGTCTACCAGAATTTAGTAGGTGTTGAAAAGGTCTTAAAATGTCATGGGAGCATGAGGAGTGGGCTAGGTAGAAGAGATTACTGTCACATATGAGCAAAAAAAAATCAGGATAGTGAGGATGTGGTAATTTGAGAATACAGAGCATGAAGAATATTCATGAGAAACTAGACTTCATCAGTCTTGTGCTCATGGACCAACATTTATTTTCAAGCTGTTAGGCCCCAGTTCATCATTGTACTATGGTGGGTTCTTGGCTTTATGCAGCTTAATGACAGTGGTGGAACTGATAGGACTACTTCACTGCTTAAATACTTTTCAAAGAACATTGTTAGATTATGGCCATAAATTACCGCAACAAAGAGATACAACCTATTCTACAGATAAAAGATTCTAGTTCAACATGTGCAAACAAGCACAATATCTTGCTTTGAATTCCACTCTGATTCACCATATCATTTTTCAGAAACAGACCTCATCCCTGTGGAGCAATTTATTTCCCACTTGGTCTGCTCCTAATTAGTGTAAGAGAATGATGTACAGAAATGACACTATAATAAAGATGATGGATAATCAGTTAAGCAGCTGCAGATTAGCAGAAAAGAAAGCTGACTTCGGAAGTTTGACTTAGTAGAAAACAAAACAAAACAAACAACAACAACTCACAAATAAACAAGAAAATAAATGTCAAATTCTGCAAATTCTACTCAAAGTTTGGGGGACTATATGTCTTTTAGGGCTGCTCTTTAGATCAAAGGCTTACCTTGAAATGTCTTCATCTCCTCTGAAATTCATATTTCATAATGAACAGGAAAAAGATGAAGCCATTTTGAAAGAAGAAAACAACATTTACTTTAGATAAAGATTTTAGACTAGACTGTTAATAAGTCTGCAACTTGTTTATGCTTATACACAGACTTTACAGACCAGGCTGAGTCAGTCTAGTGTGAAAATGACTGGGTGACTATATGTACCTACTCAGATTTTGTGCAAATTATTTTCCTTCCGATTGTACCTGATGAAAAGCTTGCAAGGGTTTGCACCACCTTCTAAGCAAACAAGATGAACTGGGCAACAGTGCCTGGAATACTTTACAGGACTTTTGGTTTTGCAGTGATCTTGCCAATGTTTGCTGCATTTTAATCAGAGGTAGGCTTTTGTTTAGAAGGTGGTTCAGGATGCCATTTCGAAAATTGCAGAGTGGAGTAGAAGACAAGAAGAGATTGAAGTAGATAAGGAAAAAACAATTACTTAATCAGTCAAGTAATAAACTGTCCGGAAGTTTCTCTAAAGACATTCACTTCTCTTGTCTGCGTGAGCTACTACAGAAAAGAATAGAATGTACCATAGTTTTCCATAATATGCCCCAAACAGAAACTTGATCTCCTGCCTTGTGCTGTGTTTATTCTCTGGCTACAGTAGACTATAATACTTTAAGGACATAGCCTATTTATTGAGTTTCGTGGATTTTATATATGCTCATGTATGGACTTGATCTTCTGTTCAGCAGTTGAACTGAAGATGAGGATAACCCTCTCTCCAATTCTCTTGCTCTTTTTAAACCTTACCACGTTACTGAAATAACACAAAATCAATGTCATTACAAGTGCAGGATGTATTTAAGAAGCAAATCTGCCTGGTCATGCATGACCACTCCACAGTCAAAAAGAGGACACATAATAGGGGCAAGAATTATAAAATCATATTAAGTATATCTCCTTCAAGAAAATGTTTTAGTGTTTGGTAATCATCAAAACATAATCATAAAAAAGTATATCAAAAAACCTTTGAATGGCTCCATGTATCATTAATGAGTAAAAGTTTTGTAGCCAAGATATCACAAGTACTTCATCATATTTAGTGATTGCACTGGAATACAGAAATGGAAAAGAAGTAGCTGCCTGTTTAACCTTGTGTGGAATTACAGTGTTTGTTGTTGTCTTCTATGTCTTCTAATAAGAGACAGAAACAAGTATATTTGTTTCAGCCAGTAGATCTGTCAGGAATGGACTTTGCTATTAAACAACTCCACATGAAAATCACTGTAGATATGGATTTTCACCAACCAACTTCAGGAGTATGCGTGTACTGTTGCTAACTACTAATAAAGCTGAAGAAGCTCGTATAATATCAATGTAAGTTAATTCTGTAATGCTTACTTCTAGTCGGTTTCCTGTGCTGAGGTGGAAGAAATGCTTTTTTCTTGAAAGTGACATTTTTGTCAAATAAAAAGTAAATTTAAACTGAAATTCTTTAATTTTGTAGATAGACACTTGTCACTAACTCGGTCACAACAGAGTTCAAAGAATGCTGAAGAAATATACCTCCTTTAGAAAGGAGGTATTTAGAATGGTTTGGATTACAGCCTTCTGCCACTGCCTTGTTCTTCAGTCCAATCTACTTTGAAGAAGACAATTAGAGTATTTTCCAGGGTATCTATAGAAAGTTTGACTCTGCCCTCCTGAGAAAGTTTATTCCAATAAACACTCCCACCCAGTTCCAGTACCAGAAAGTATGAAAGCATCAAATAAACTCTGAAGCTGTTGAAACAAATATTTCAGTGATTCTTTAAGCTATATCTTTAAATCTTTGATGGCTTGCTAACTGTCGATACTTGCATGTGTTTGAGACAAGAATGGAACAAAACCCAGTGGTTCAGTAAAAGGTTTCTGATCCTAAGTTCTATCTCATTTTCCTTCAGAATATATGGGATGTGTCACTGAATAAGCTGTAAGTACACCATGACACTGGAAAGTAAATAAGAGAGCTCCGCATTTTCTCATTATCATAAGAACATAAACTCTATATCTCCTGTAATATTGAAATTATGCAGGACTACTTGTTACCATTAATAGTGCTCTTACAGAAGTATTCCTGTACTACTACTATTAAAAACATAGTCTACTTGTTAAAAAAATAAGGATTCCCACTCCGTAAGGAAAGCTGAAGGCAGGGGTAATGCCACTGGTCTGATGTTTTCAAAGAGAAGAAACCCGACAATGGAGAGCTCAGCATGAACCAAATGCCTAACTGCCTGTCATGAGGTATTTAAGGTGTCAAGGTCACTACCAGTTGCTTAGGAGTCAGACTGTTTAATAGCATAGGAAGCTGCTATAATATTTAAGACATAATTATATGATTCACATTTTTTAGAACCCTGATAGATGGCTACTGGTAAGAATATTACCCTCTCAAGAAGGGAGGTGGAAAGGATCACAACTTGGTCATCAATCTTTGATGCATCCCAAAAGAGGACATAAAATGGTCTCACACTAGGAGTGATCTGTTGTTGTTGGCTATCATTGTTCCTAGATGTGACTGAAATTGACTGAGGCTTTTAGGAGTGTTTTGTGTTTCGTTTTAAAAATTATGAACTACCATGATTTTTCAGTCTGAGATGACACTATTTAGTCTATTTCGTAACTTTAAATATTTGTTCTCTCAGTGGGAAAAAATACCATGGAAGATAAATTATTTTACATATTTAGACTTAAATACAAAGCAAAGTAAGACACCACATTGTCATTCCAGACTCTCTGACACTCCCCACCTACAAGTAATTTGTGGGCAGCAGAGCAGCCAACAATCTAAAGCAGCAAAATATAATCCATCCTTCCCACTAAAACCCAGACTTCCGTAAAGTACTTTACCTTGCTTGTCTCTGCTATGGATAACAGAGAACCTTGTTTTTCATTAATATCTGGTTTCTTTTGATGTCTATTTTTTAAAAATTGATGTTTTATTAACATGCTATTGACAAAAGATGCAAAATCAGGAGTGATAAATGGCCCCACCAGTCTACAGAATAGATGTGATCTAGGCAGACCAGTTCTCTAGCAAGCCCAATTTTTGTTCTTGCGTTTCAAAGAGATCATCTTAGATACCTTGAGTGTATCTCCCTCCTCTCATCATCCTCCACATAAATCTTTTTACCATTTCAATCTCTTTAGTAAATTTGTCCTGTAAAGACAAAGACAGCTTTGTCGCAGCTGAGCCTAATACTCAGATTATGACCTTATTACACACATCCCAGTAGGTAGTTTTAAATAAGAAGTTTCATCATTTGCGGGGTTAAATGGGATGGGTGGTGCCTGCGAGCACCAAGGGAGGAATCGGGGAGTCACAGCAGGTGGTGCCTGCGAGCATCTGCGAGGAGCAGGAGGGGTCACGGGTACAGGGGGCGGTCGCGTGTACGGGTATAAGTAGCCTTGTTGCGCAGCATTAATTTGGCATTTCGGCGCTACATACCGTGTATGTGTCCCGTATGCCCCTGCACGCGGAGGTGCGGACGGAAGGGAAGCCTTAGTACGTTGTCGTAGACAACAATCATTCTTCTGATTTCTCCAATCAAGGCCATCCATGAGAGTGGGTAGAAAGAAACTGTATCTGTTCAGGTGGAACTGATTGGAAGTTGCTAATTAATTTCACAGAAACCAGACAAACCAGTCTTCAGACTGCCAGTAACTTTTGATCAGTCTAAAAGTAGTACTCCAGGTAAGATCTAAAGCTGAAAAGGCTTCTTCTACTCCAGTGTGGAAGTCTTGCTTCCCTGTCTAGTCTATTTGTAAGCATGTTATAGGATGGCTGTGACTGTGTGAACTGGTGAAGTCACAGGAGTGAGAGTTCAGCTGGGAAGAGAAACTGATTTATCTCAATAGGAGCTCTCAATAGAACTGATTTATCTCAATTTGAAGCCACTACTTACTGGAAATCTTGTTCACAGTATCTCAGGAACCAGAAGAATATAACAAGAAGCAAGGGTCTCCTTAGGGGTGACTACAAGACTAAAAGATGATGAATGTACTTTTTCAGAAGGATACTTACTCCCTGAAACATTCAGTTGTCTTTGCTGGCTTTGTTGATAATTTTTCTTTGGGGAGCTAGAAAAAGTAAGTAAAATGGTAAAAACCCCTACTCTAGATCTCATTAGCTTTTACATGTCACCTTGCCTTTTGAGGGATCCTGCAGTGCTCTGTGTTGCATAACTTCTGATAAAGTCACTTTGTCCAGTCTATATGATGAACAGCAGCAGTAATCTGTTGCTGTATAGGTCAATTTTTACTGTCAGATACATTGACATAAATATAGAGGAAACCATCACATTTTCAAATACTTCTTTCTATTTATTTATCAGCAGTAGAGAACTGAGCTCAGTGTGACTACCTACACTACAGAATACTAGCTCAGAATATTCAGAACAAACTCTCTTCCTTTAAAAATGTGAGAAATCTAGTTAGAAAAATTACAGTTACAATGGGAACACACTGCTCACTTTGACAAAAAAAGATTCTATAAATTACGTTTAGTACTTGAAATATAATTTAATAAAAGAATGAGCACTCAGGCAGGTTTACTGATTCTCTTAATAACGTTCCTGGGCATTAATATTTGCAGTAAAGTACAATGTGTTGGAGTTTGCCTTGGAGGCCAAATGATGACATATGTTTAGCTGGTTTGTCAGACATGAAGAGATCAGCAAGGATGTATAACAAACTACTTTGAAATTTTTCATTTGAATCACAGAAAAGAAATCAATCTAAAGTTTACTGCAGTATAATCCAGCAGGCAGCTAAGAACTACACAGTAATTCTCTCATTTGCCTCCCAGGAGGATGTGGGAGAGAATCAGAAAGAAAGTTGAATGCATAGGTTGAAATAAAAACAATTTACTAAGGCAGAAAAGGAAGAGAATAATAATAGTAATAATAGCAATTACATATAAATATATACATATGTACATGAGGGCTGCTCTGAAAATATTGCCTCCTATTTTATTATGTTGGTCTGTGACCAACATAAGGTGGATGCTGATGGTATGGCAGTAGAAGGTGAACCTTCCCACCAACATGCCATTACATTTTGTTGCTGTATGACAGATGGAAGCAGAGTAGCAGTCTGACAAAATAGATTCTGACATCGAATTGTATATGAAGCAAAGGTATATCATTGAATTCTTCCATGTGAAAAAAGCTGCTCTCATTGACATTCATCAACACTTTCTAAATGTTTATGCAGACTAAACATTTGTTAGCACAATGAGGAGGTGGGGGGTGTCATATCAGCAGTGATGACAGAAATGTGAAAAACAAGTCATATTCTGGACAGCCATGAAGATTTTCATGACTGTGGCATGCAGGCTGCTGTTCATCGCTGGCAAAAATGCATAGCTAATGGTGGTGACTATGCTGAAAGATAGTGTTTTATAGCTGAGAATTTGCTCTAGCAAATAGCGTTATTGTGCTCTTTGTAGTAGCTTCCATGGAAATACGTATATATATTTTCAAAGCAAGTGATGCATAATGCAATTGCTCACCACCCCTGACCAGTTCCCAGATAGTCTCTGAGCAGCTCCTGCCCCCCAGACAGCTCCCCTTTGTTTTATAGGGTTTTTTTTAGGTCAGCTATCCTTTCTCAGCTCCTTGTGTCCCCCCAGCCCCCTTGCTGGCAGGACAGTATGAGAAGCTGAGAAACTGAAAAGTCCTTGGCTCTGTACTGCACTGCTCAGCATCAACTGAAACGCTGGTGTGATATCACCATTGTTTTTTTCTCAAGGCCAAAACATAGCATCACACCAGATACTACAAAGAAAATCAACTCTGAAACCAGGACAATTACGTATGCAGTAAATACATAGGAACATCTTTTGTTGACCACCTCATCAGCCCAGAAATAATTGCCTTCTTTTCTGTGTGGGGAAGGGGAGCAGTTTTTCTTGTGCTAGTTGTTCATGACAGTAGAAGTGCTGAGAAAACAGTAGCTTTGAGAGACAGGAACTCAGACTAGCCGTGAGAATGTGTATTCCCAATAAACAATTGCATTCTCAGGGTTTCAAGGATCATTTTTTAATTCATAGAGTTGCACTGGATATTTGGAAGGGTGGAAGGGGAGCAGAAAGACTTCTTGTTGAGTTAGATTTATTGATGTGTTTTGGATGTGTTACCTTTTAGTCTTGCTTCTTTCACTGTTGACATGCTCAAATGACAGCTTCCTTTGGGGCCTCTTTCTTGCTTTGCAGACTTGTGCGCAACATGTAGGAGAATCACAGAGAAGATAAAGAGCTACAGTACAAAGTGAAAGAAGTTGCAGAGGTAATCAGGAAAGTACAGACTGGAGTGAGTGGCTGGAACATCTTATTTGAGTCACTCACCATCACTGAAACCTGGCTAATCTGAATTCTACCAATCAAGACCTCTACACTGCTCCCCTCTTCTGCTGTACTAATCCACTTGCTAGCTCCCCACTTCTTCCTGCTCTACTGTTTCACCACTGGAAGCAGGTACCCTCAAACAGAACAAAACAGCAGGAATCAACAGCTAAACTAGGTATCTATCTATTCATCTCTGTGTGTGCAAGCATTCGTTTTGCCTCCTGGATAAAGCCAGGTGAAGGATGATCCAGCAGCCCAAAGAATATCCTAGGAAAGAAGAGTCACAGCAAGAGATGGGAACATGAAGTCTGACGGCTTGTCTGTGCATTGTCACGACAGTGTTTTCTAGCAGGAGACAGTGATACAGCTCAAACGTGTCCACAAACAAGAGAGCAAAGACACAGCCTGGCAATGATAAACACAAGAAACTCCAGTTCATAGCAAGACTACCAGTAACTTCTGCAGGAGTAGGATTATCCTTCTTCAAAACAGAAAGGAGAAAATTGTAGTTAACGTCATCTAAAATTACTGTTGTTTTCAGTCCTTTCTAACTTTTCTATCTCTTTTCTGTAGCTTGCCCGCTTGAAGAACACAAAGACCATAAAATATCAGCTGCAATAATTTCTTCAATTAAAAACAAACAGAAATTCTGAAATTAATCCCATAGCAGCACAAGGCTATGAACTAAGATCTAGTCCAAAGAAGGATCTCTATCTGCTAATATGGACAGTTCAGACAAAATAAGTCCTTATTTTCAACAGATGTCACATGTGGCTTAAGTATTCACACACATCTCTGTTAGAATAAATTTTAGAAATGTTCTCCATGCAACAATACAAATGTAACTTTTGTGAGTTGATCTTAAGACAATTAAGACAATCGTCTATTTTCCCCAATAGATTTTTTAATGTTCTATTTTTTATGTTACCTTTTGGCCTTTCAGGGATTAATGTATTCAGCAAAGGTGGAGACATCTACTAGATGGACTTTACTTTTGTGCCCAGATGAATGCTAAACATGGTTCACGTCAGCTACTCAGTGCCAGCTAACATTAGCAGGTATAGATGAGTGAAGCATTGTGACAGAACCAGACTAATGATTTTGGTGTGCTGACACTTTTTATTTGCTTTTTGTTATTGTTGTTGTTCTGACTTCAAAAGTACCTTTAAAGAATGCACAATGGACATAGGTTTGGTAGAGGAGATAGTGGAGGAGACAGTTACCTGAAAAGTGTAGTGCGCTACTGAATAATCAGATTAATAAAAGAGAAGGAGAAAAACTTAGCCAAACACCGCAGCCCTTCTGCAGTCCCAGATTCATAGAAGATTAACTTATGGTCTCAATCTTCAGCATTCTGTGTTCTCATGATAATCTTAAGCAAAACTGAGAGCAGTTCTTTACAGGCCATCATGGCTGCTTGAAATCAAAAGTAGTAAAAATAAACAAAACACACACACAGAGAAAAAAAAATAAAACAACTGGAAAAAGCCCGAAGAAATAGGCTTAAAACATGAAAAAACAGTTCCAAAATATATTTTCTATAAATCTAAATTCAAAAGAAAGAAATTTTTCTTGCTGGACAGAGGGAGCGAGAAGAGAACCCTGGTAAAAGTGCACTACACTCATAAAAGAGAGAGCTGGAACAGAATTCAGTTATATTTAATAATAGTATCCAAGACTTCCTGTTTATTTTAAGCTGCCCTACTAGTCCTGAACCTTCCCTTCCAAAGCAGCATCTGGCTATTGCTGTTTGCTGTTTCTCTGCAGATCCTAGTGTGTTAGCACCCTTATGCCATATGAGGATGAAAAAGGGAGATGAAGATTTCATTTAGATATAAAAGACATAAAGAAAGCCGGAAGTAAGACAAAAAAATATATACCTGACTACTGTGAGAGCAGATATTAATATCAGACAGAATGTTCAGAACTAAACTTTGAATGCCATGGGCTTTGTCATCAATTTTAATCATGTATATGTAGATAGGAGGATGGATTTCAGAAAGAATCTAAAAAAAAAAAAACCACACTCATTTTGATTGACAGCTTTAGCATTGAATGAAAATCCCCAGCCCTTCTTTGAGATGTGATGACTGGAAAAAAATAAATATTAATGGAAAACGTAGAATGAAGGACTTTAGGGAAAAGAGGTGGTTGTCATCTATCCAAAACATCTATTGAGTACTTTGAAAATGCAAGTTTCAGAGTCCCCAGGCAAGACTTCCAAGCCTCTAGACTGGCCCAAGCCACATGAATATTAGGGAAGTATACAAAACACTGCTTTCCTTTGGCCCATTCACCTAGAGTTGTTAGAGTTTCCTGACTAGAGAAAAAGAATCTGCTACAGGGAATTCAGGACAAATAACTGTCTGGAACCACTATCACATTTTTTTTCCTAAAGCTGTAATGATGCCCAGTTCATCAAAATAACCAAAGTATTTTAATCAACAGCATTGGATTTCATTGATGCACGATGTCCAACAGAAAAACTCTGCACTTATTAGAAATGTTTCACAATAATTAGATTCTTCCCCATGATAATAACAAGGAAATTAACATTTAAATATATTTTTTGCTCATAAAGTATCATCTATCAATCACTCTTCCTGTTTTGTACTTTTGCCTGAGGAGGTATGAGTCCTCTTCCTCACAAATGTGACAAAGGGTAAGGAAGAGGAGAGAGAAGATAGGCTGCAAGGAAGTAAAATATCAAAATTAATGCTTTTACTGAATATACTTATTTGCAGAAAGTTTTTTGCACTAATGCAATATTTAAGGAGACAGAACAGGAGTCTTGAGCATTAAACTTGCTCATAAATCACCATAAGCAAAGCAGTCCATTTTGCTAAACCCATTTTCTTTACTACAGTTCTTACAGCATTCATTCCTCCATCCATCCAGAGTTCAGTGAAAACACACAATAAAAGTTATTATCTACACTTTGAGATTGTTTTTTTGTTTAGTCTTCAGATTGTGATTCTTCTTCTGGATGGACAAATTGTCCAGATTTTTTCTATCCTCTATTACCTATCCTCTCTTATCTACTGCATATCCAAAGCTTTCACCTTTTTCCATTTCTGTAAAACCTTTCTTTCCATCTCCCATGCCTTTTTGCCTTTTTCTTGCCTTCCTGACAGTACATGTCTCCTCCAGCTTGTGCTTCAGGCAGCCCAGAAGGTACTTTGGAAATATCTTCCCAGACCCTCTCACATAAGGTGTCAAACCTAATACTTGGGTAGTACTTCAATTTCAAAGGTAAAATTCTGTGCCATTCTGTCCGCTTTAGCCAAAGTGCCTGAAAGAAAAAGTTTGGTCAGAAGACAAGAGGCAGCATATGACAGCTTTTGATTTCTTGCTGGGAAATGCATTAACTAGATCTGAAACAGAAAGCTGCAGAAATGCAGCATCATGTTCTCTGTGTTTGCTGAAGGGAAAGTAAAGAAATTGCCAACAGCTCCCCACTGCCTATTGATACACAGTCAAACTTTTCACCCTTGCAGTTCCACCACACCTTACTTTAAATCCCAGCTCAGATTATTTTTATTTTTATAAAAATAGCTCATGATTTTATTGGGTCTAGAACTCACAGAGACTGTGTTGCCACTAAAAACACATAGCTAAACACAAGCGGGTAGAATTCAAAGGACTGAAGCAGATATATTTATTTGTAATTTATTAAAAAGCTCTCAGTACAGATAAATGTTCCTTACTTAATACTTTTTTATTGTTTCACCTGCTATACAGCAGGAATTGCAATGGGGTTCTCTAATCTGGCTGTAGCTGCTTGAAGTGTCTGAGGATTCTCTGAGGAAATACAAACTAAGAAGCCACCCACAGTAATGTCTCCCAGCTGCCCTCTGATGGTTGAGGCTCCCTTCATGAGTTTTGGGCTCTGGGACCCATACAAGTCACAAGCAAGCTGTTTCCCTTGCACACATGCATTTGCTATGTGTGATCAGAGAAGGATGCATAGATGTGTTCCACGAGAAGTACTTATACCACGATCTCCAAAACTGCCCTTTGAAGTCCTTGATACATTTCTACTCACTTTTGGTTTTGGATGTTTTAACAAATTTTCTTGCTATTCAATGCACTGTGAACCTGCTCCTGGATCTGATCATTTGGAGGCCAGAGGAAGTAAGCTCGAATATGGTAGATGAAACCACTGTGGTGTTCCCGCTTGTTCCAGCAGACATACACAACAAATAGTGCAATATTCACTGACTCCATCCAAGTAGTGGGCCTTATTTGAGGGTCTTTGCCAATTATCCTGTGTTATATTCTTGTTTCTTTCTTATAAACTCTCTTGTTAAGTCAGTTCCATGTTGTTAGAAGATGCTTCCTTTGCATCTTCTTTGCTTTTCTAAGATATTAGAAAACTCCATTTTTCCCCTTTCTATATTCTCTCAATTACCAAAACCTTTGCTGTAGTTTTCCTAAAGCTGAAGTACTCAGAATGAGATATATTGTGTATGGTAGTGGAATCCTATTTTTAGTATGATATCAAAAGATGCTGCACACAGCAGTTTTATTTTGTGAACTCCAGCTGTGTAGGAAAAAGATTAATATTTCATTTCATAGTGACCTCTGTATCTGGCACACCAAAACCACCTAGATTCATTGCCTGCTGGGCATGTACGAAGACTGCATACTATTTCCATTTCCTAGTTTGAAGAGCTAGCTGTCACCTAATAGCTGATCTGTGGCTTGCTGAATATTCCTGGCTTTGTCTGAAGAAGAATCTTCCCAATAGTGAAGAGTATTTCTCCATTATAGTAAGGAAACTTCAGCAACAAAACTAATTAGACCTCATCCCACTAAGAAATAAAAATCATTGGTGGAATTCCACATTGCATAGCTCATGCTATCAAAGCAAGGATTTCTGTTAACAGACAGTAACTCCCTTTTCCTTTTGCACTGAATCTGTAAATTCTTTCATTAGGCAAGTTGGTATCACAGAAAATTATTTAAAACTATAGCACTATTTTTCTTTTAATACAATAAAGTCTCCTATGAACTTTTGAACCTTTTAACTTTTTTCAACAAAATATCTATGTTAACAGGAAAAATAAAGTTTCTAAATAAAGTCTTCCCCTAGGATGGCATTTTTGTCTTGCCAAATTAAACTAACCAAAACTTTTGTTTCTCTAGAAATTTAGCTTCCCAAGAAAAATACACCTGCAACTATCAAAAGCCTTGCTTGAGCACTCAGGCTTTCTTTTTCATTAACAACATTGGAGGGCATTTCTGCATTGTGGTTGACTTCAGCCAAAGAAAGGGACAAGTTTGATCATACTGCTTGAATTTTTTTGAATTCAGTGACAACCTGAAAACTGTTCCAGTCTCATTCAGATTACTATTCAGATCATTATGCAGCCAGCATCTTAGCTCTTGTTAAAGCTGCTCCTGGAACTGCTGTGAGGGAAGGTGGGCACCTGAACTTTCTGAAGAAGTCAGCAGCCGGGGTGGTGGGCCAAGGAACGGACCTTCCTCCCACTCCACATTCCTGCATCTTCTCACCCATATGACCCTGCCCCTGTGAGCTCTCACCCAGGGCTGGGATGCTGGATCAAAGGGGGATGTAAGAGCTTTATTGCAGGACGCAACAGGCAGACTCTATGGTTTTGACAGCTCTGTTGGTATTGTTTTGAGTCTTTCTTCATTTAATGTTCTCGCAATTTCAGCTGACAAAAAACATGTGGTTATACTATAATCTCTGCTTTCTCTGAAAGAAAAACAAACAGCTTTCCAACCTGACTGATTACAGAAGAAGGCTTGAAAAGGAGATCTAATACTTCAGAAGGTCATTGGGAGGTAAAATAAAAACTTGATTTTTATTTACTTATTTATTCTAGAAATGCCACGATTTTAAAACTTATTTTCTTATTTTGAGGGTTCTGTTTCACATTTTATAAAAGTTTCAGGTTAGAAATGCTGACATAAGCAAACAAAATCTATCACTATCATTAAATAGCTCTAGTTTATCCAAAAACCTTTATGAAGACATTTCAATATGTGATTTTCTTCAATTATAGAATCACAAAATATCCTGAGTTGGAAGGGGCCCACAAAGTTGATCAAGTCCAACTTCTAATGACATAACCTCTTCAAAAGTTATGTAATATTATCAGCACAGGAGGCTTACTAGGTGTATTTTCCTATTTTCTGTTCTCCAAGGCCTGACCAATGCAGTTGAGCTCCTGAACCCAGAATAGCACTGAAACAAGGTTATAGTTTATCTTTTGCCTTTCTCCCCATTAGGAGGCAGGATTTCACAATATGCTATAAGAGCAATCTTCAATGTTTTACATTATACAGATTAACTAGGCAAAGCCTGCTTGGTTTAAGAATCAAATTTCACAGTTTTATTTGAAACACCCCCTTCTCACTTATAACATCAGGGAAAGGTTTTAGGGACCTCCAATCACCTTGGGGGTAAGGAAGTGAAAAAAGACAGAGCAAGAGCAGGGCATTTCGAAAACATCAGTCAATCCTTTCTGGAGTAAGTGACTATGATTTCCCCATGGAAAACTCAAAGTTTTGACCTAATCTTATTTTTTTCAATCCTATCCAAAAGTACACAGCTTTTTTCTGGATTTTATTTTTTCATCATTTAAGCCACTCTTAATGCTTAGCCTTCTCTGCAGCTTTGCAGGTACATCTAGTAATCAGGATCCCACAAAGTCTCTCAGATAGGCTATGTTTTCTTGTGTACTTCTTCATTTGCTGTAGGGGGCTGTATTTCACCTTGCATCACTTGTGTCACAACCATTCCATAAACAGACTGCAACTTGCTAAAACAACTGGCTGGATCTGTGACTTTTCCTGGACAAATTATCTTGGTGTTGTCCACATTCACCCATACTTGAGCATGAGGACCATACATGAGCACCAGAGGAACGGGAATTGGCTTTGGACAAGCTCAGAAGTGAAGATCAGCCTTGTCATTGTGTTGTTCAGTCTGAGTGGCACAGTACACATGCTTCCGTGGAAGCATGAACACTTGTGTATCTGGTTCATCTCTCCCTCCCATTCAGGAGCCTGTCTGCCCCTTGTCTTGTCAGGTCATCTAGTCAAGTTTGAGCTCTCTGATTCATGCAGTAAAAAGCCTTCCCACAGAAAACATACTGGCTGAACCACTTTGTTTTTCCTAGAGCAGTGCAAACAGTTATTGTAAGGGGAATTTTAGGCAGATTGTGCCTGGTAAGGAAAGCTCGCTAAATAAATTTATGATGTTAATTATCGTTTGCCTATTTCAAGTGAGCACTTCAAAGTGCTCTGCAAACCATTAATTAAACTGCAATTTAGTACCATGAGGTAGTTAAATATTATTAACTGTTTTTTGCAGGTGAGAGATTATGACACAGAAGGTGAAATGTCCTGCATTAAGTCTGACAGCAGCAGACCAGAGACCCAAACCTCCAAGACTCATCTCACTAGCTCTTGTTCCTTTGTACTGTGAAAAGATGTAGTTATTTTGAGGAGCGTGATGAGAGGATGTGAGAATTTGAATGGCAGGTCTAGAAACCATGTAGAGGGTCACCCACTTGACATAAGAGGGACTGGCAGGAGAAGTGATTACCTGGGCTGTGCCATAAACCTAGCATTGTGTCCTGTGTCCCACACTCTCTGGAGAACCTCTTGACTGATAGTAGCCTCTGTGATTAATTATAACAGTGGTTCAGGTCTGTTGCTAACACCCCTGGTGAGAGATTTCATAAATAAGTCTGACATTATTGTCAGCTCTGCACTTCTGGTAAATTTTTTTTGGTTTACCATTTCTCTGAAGTTGCCTTACCTGTTTAAGGTACCTCACACAGCTTTTGTCCTCCTGTATTGAGTTAGCCTCTCCTTTCTAGTAAGCATCTGTTAAAGTGTCTTGGCTGAACATTTCACTGTGTGCCAGGAGCTAAGCCTCCCATACCATGTATGCTAGCTAGAAGCACAGCTGGTGGAGGAGTTATCTAAAGCTGAAAGGTGACCCGTTGGAAGGAGGTGCTGAGAATCATTTCCAAAAAGTGGGACATAGGTACTGAGGATGTTTCACCAGCTCCTCATAAGATTAATGTTTCATTATCCATTCTTCAGCCCTGCCAGAGACACTGTATCTCCTATTAGGTACCATGCCAGTCTCTACATTCTCCTACCCTATTAGCTGATCTTCTTCCTTTGTTTAATCACCTTAGGCTATTATCAATGGAAATTCTAAATTAATGAAAGTTAAGAAAGACTAAGAGTTTAGAACCCCTGAGAACAGGCTCACCTGAAGAGAGGAAGGTGAAACTGCCATAGGGCTCATGTATCTGACACTGGTCAGGAGAGAGCCAAAGGATGGAAGAAGGGCTAGCTGGAAAGGCAATTGACAAAGTGTTCAAATTTGTATGGTTATTTTGGGGATAGACATTTGCAGAAAAGACAAGTAAAAGTGCAAAAATCAGGGGCCAAATTCCTTTTTCAGCAGTCTGGCTTTTCCTCTGCTAGCACAGCTTATACCATTTTAGAAGACACTACCTTTCACTGCTTTTAAAATACATATAATCATTCTTATCAGTTGCACTTGACAGCCACTCCTGACCTACTTGGCATGAGCTTTGTGAGGTCAGCTCCTTTGTGCGGCAAGCCTGTGAGGCAGTGTTGTAGATGGCTTGTTAGCAGGCTCAGCTGGTGGCAGGGACGATGCCCAGACACCTAGTAGGCGACCTGTTCCTGCGTCTCGGGGGCTGGGCTACCTCAGCTCTCTGCCACCAGAGGGAAAGGTGATTGTCCTTGTGTGTAGAAACTCTCAGGCACATAAGCAATGCCCGAGTGATTCCAAATGCCTTTCAAATTCTTCCCCATACTATATATGCATGCAGGTGAAGCTGTGCATTTTTTATACACATTTCTATGTCGGTGTATACATCTAGTTACACATTTGTCATTCACATGTGTGAACGGATAGGATACATGGCAGATGTACAGAGGCAATGAGCCACTAGATGGCGCTGCAGGAGGAAGAAGATGAAAGTGGGTTGGAATACAGGCAATTCATGACCAAGCCAAGTTGTGTGTTTAGTATCCTGGCCTGTGTGGAATCTTTACTGAAAAGACTGACCATAATAGCAGCGTGCAACACCTGTAATCTCACCATGGGAAGGGAAGCAAACATGCTTTTCAAGCCAAGATGCAGAGTATTTTACCAGGAAAAAAAAACATTGTATCCCTTCTATTGTAAACTCTGGGTGAATGTGCTTATTATACATTCAGACCATGAGGCAGATGGTAATAAACCACATGCTTGTGGGTTATTCCACTTTTTCCACATCTGCATTCTCAAAACCACTTTTGGTGCCCGTGGCTTAACCTCTGTTTCTCTAACTCCTGTTTATGAGTTGAGTGGTCACATGTCATCATGTTGAGTGGAAAAGTGTGTACAGGGAACAAGAAGGTAGAAGTAGTTCCATATGGTGAAAGAACAGATTATGCTGAAGTACTAAAAAAATACAAAAAGAGGAAAAAGCAAGTGTAAAGTTTTTTGAACAGACTGGTAATCTAAAATGATGTTGACCTCTTATGAAGGAGACAGTTGTCTGTATGTGAAAGGAAAACTCACGATTTTTGGTGTTCGCAGTAAGGGTGTAGGTTAGACAAATTTATCTTCTTCTGTTCTACAGAAGATTCAGGCTAAAGCCTGAGAGATTTCAGTCAGGGTACAAGAGGCCCCTGAATGAAACTGCCAACTTCTTCTGAAACTGATTACAGTGAAAAAAAATAAAAACAAACCTTTCTTAGAAAATGTTTTATTTAAGTCTGTCCACAACAGCGTTAAGAAGCGAGGCAGGACTAAGTATGTACTTCCAGTTTGATGAGACAATTCATCTAGCAAAGGCAGAGCCCTTATGCTTCGAGGAAACATGAATAAAATATAGCATATGTCCTTTATTCAAAGTGAGTGTCAGAGATCAAATCTTATATTCAAATATTTTGAAGATATATATATTCAATGTATATAAAAATGTAATATTCTTATACTCAAATGTTATAATATTATATAACACATGAAATATCACAAAATTACGGAACAAACAATGAGAAATGATCTTTCACATCCCAGATTTGAATAAAAATTAAACAACATTGACAAAAACCCATTGTTGCCAGATGTGGATATAGAAGTTATTAATTCCGGTATTTTTGTTTATAAAGATCAAACAAAGATGAATGGGAATTTAACTCTAAAGCATACTTCTACAGT
This sequence comes from Numida meleagris, assembly GCF_002078875.1. NCBI lineage: Eukaryota > Metazoa > Chordata > Aves > Galliformes > Numididae > Numida > Numida meleagris. Next base: position 890,162 of record NW_018363448.1, read on the forward strand.
TTTACCTTTCATAGGTGTTGTGTGTTTTAAATATTTCATAAATGAAAGGATGTTTTACCTGATGAGACTGTGGTATTTATATGTATTTAATTATACAACATGAAGAAGTTTCGTAACTCGAAATCTTTAGTTACTTGGAACCTTTTGAAAATTAAGGGTCTCTGAGAGATAGGGCTCCCAAAATGGAATATATTTCTGGATATTTAGGTCAAAGTTTTGAGGGTCATTTAAGGAATCCTAAGCCAGTCCCAGAAAAAGTTTCATCAGTTAGCTAAAACTGGCATTTAAACTGTTCTTTATTAGTGGTTCTTAGTATTGCAGACTTGAGAGTTTTCAGAAGTCAGACTAAGAAACCTGAATGTGGCTCAAAAGCACTTAGCTCTGCCTTCAGGGGAAGAAGATCATCTTTGACAATGTACCAGATAATGCATAGAAAGAAACTGGGTTGAAATTCCAGCTTCTCTTTGCCATTAGTAAATTTAAGGCCAGTTTTTTAAGGATCATATCCAGTACATATTTTGTCAACTCTAACACTTCAATGGACTTAAACGAGTGATGGATTGTACATACTCTCACATATTAATTTACTAATAATCACAACTAAGGAAAAAAAAGAAATGTAATCCATCATCATTTCAGAAATGGAAGCAGAATGGGTAGGCGGGACAATACGGAATGACAGACACAGGTCAGGACTACTCCAGCTAGTGGGTGGCAACACCAAGAATGCTTCTCTCCTTTGAAAGAGGATTGGATTTCTCACAGAATGTCTGAAACTTTCCCTGAGTCAGGTTTAAACCTGCAAATTGTACAAAAACACTTTTTATCCCACTAGACATCCTATCACAGACCTGTTCTATATTCTGTAAAGCTGGTGGTGGGTGGTTTTCAGTTAACTTCCTCCCCACACACACTCACTGCACTTTTCTGCCAAGTCAGAGATGAAAAATCATATATACTTGCATTTACCAAGTGATCTCCAAAGCAACTTAATACTGGTTCAAGTCTTCCTTGTCTTATAAATCTGATTTGTTCTGTAGTTTGTTTACCTACCACTTCTAGTGTGTCTCCAATAAATTAAAATCTGCTGAAGCGGTAAAATATACCAAAGATATAGTGAATGGTCTGCAGGCTGTACAGTGGAACGATTATTCTAAGAGGAAGTAGGAAAAGCAATCATAAAATTTTGAAAAATTATGCAATAATTTTGTAGTTATTGCCCATCTGTACACATTACAACGATCTACTTCACAGATATATAAATAGAACTGGCAAGTAAAAGATGTGCTATTTGCCTCCTGTCATGGCACTAGGCTTCAGCAAATGAAATTCAATTAAAGACTTCAGAAAAAGTGTTATAAGCATTGATCAACATATGGAATCTAATCAGCTCTCTCTCCCACCTCTCTCTCTTCATTCCTCCATGCTTGCACTAGCACCCATTCAGGACACTTTTGGAAGAAAGATGACAAAATTTAATTGCTTCATTTTCAGGGCAACTCTGATACACTGCATGACTTCACTCTCAGAAGGCAACAAATCCCATAAATCACACCTACTGAGTGTGACCATTAGCGCTCCAGTCTGACAACTTTATGCCTAATACTCTCCAAACAAGGACCACACATAAATGAGACTTTAAAATTGCCTGTGACTCATAGTGGCTTTTATAACATGCACTCAGCTCAAAAAGACTTAACTTATATGGTTTTTAATCATTTTTAGGCATAAGATACCTCTCTCTAATTCAAGACAGCATATATTAAAAAGACAAAGAAGCAAGATATATTTGGCAGAGCTCTTTCCCTTGCAGTTCCCACAGAGAAAAATAACAATAGAACAGAAAAGCAATTGTTTCATTTTGTAAAGAAAGGGGATCCTTGTAAGTGCATCTTCCTATAAATTGGAAAAATGGTGTTCTGTGTGTCACTACAGGATGGGATAAAGAGGTAGGAAGTGATTTGTTTCTGAGTTAGATGTTCAACCTTTGTATATCTGCAGAAATCCAAGGGAACTGCTAAAGCTGCACTCTTCTCTTGAGAGTGCTCTTGGGAGCCTCAGTATTACAAAGATAAATTCTGCCTCCAAAGATATTTACACTACCAGGCCCATGAGCAGTTTACTGCACTGTAATGATCCCATTTGTGTCAAATATGAGCATATGCATAATCACATTGACAAGTAACAGCAACTAACAGTAACTAACAGAGAGAGGAGTGACCTCCAGTTCAAGAGCTGACTGATGTTCTTCACAGAGTTAGAAAAATTGCTGGTATTAAATGATGTATATTCAAAAATATCCTAGACTATCTGCCCCACAGAGACTGTAGCCTTAGATGCAGAGGCCGCCACTGCAGGCTTCTGCATGAACAATGGACACAGAAGGGGTTTGGCAGTGGATCCAAATATTTTCATGTGCTTTAGACCAGGGGCCCTATTGCTTCCAGTGTGACATGCATCACTACATTTGACTGAGATTCAGTTATTCCTTTACACAATAGCTTTTTTTCCCTGCCTTCCCTACAGCTACAAATGCAATGGGGGGAGTAAATCTTACACACTGCCTAATGGACTTTCCTGGCAAAAGCAAGGGGGTTTATATAATGAGGCTGACAGGCAAACTAACTGAAATTACAATGGTACATTAGAGTAGATTCCTTAAGTATTCAAACCACACTGAAAAAGCCCTCCACTAAATTAAGGGGGGCTGACTAAAATTCACAAAAGCTGAGAAACATGGCAAGGTCTGACTGAAAGCCTGTCCTTACTTCACCCCTGAGGAAAAGACAAGAGCCAGTATATAGAGCAACGTACAAACTACTTTTTGGTGGGCCCCATATGAACAGCCGAAATGTTAAGCCTCACAAACCAAACATGAGGCTAGCAAGCATATCAACTCTCCCTCCCCCAGACAGCTTAGCATCTACCTTACATGCTTGCAGGGCATCACTTCCTTCTGCCCAGGACCCTCAGTGGCACAGGCACCAGTCTTGTCTCTGCTTTTCTATACTATAAGGTTTAAGACAGCAAATGCCACACTTTTAACTCTGCTTACACTTGCTCTCACAGAAAGAGCTTCGATTACACCAACTATCCCAAAACAACAGAAAAAAATAAAGTGAGCAGAACAGCTCTGGATGCCTGATTTCCTAAGGATTCATAGAATCATAGAATCATAGAATCACAGGACCGTTTGAGTTAGAAGGGACCTTTAAGATCATCTAGTTCAAACCCCCTGCTATAGGCAGGCACACCTCCCTCTAGACCAGGTTGCTCAAAGTCCCATCCAGCCTGGCTTTGAATGCTTTCAAGGAGGGGGCATTCACAGCCTCGTTGGGCAATCTGTTCCAGTGTCTCACCACCCTCACAGTGAAGAATTTCTTCACAGTGAAGAATATCTAGTCTAAATCTACCCTCTTCCAGTTTAAAGCCATTTCCCTCATCCTGTTGCTACCTGCCCTTCTAAAAAGTCCCTCCCCAGTTTTCCTGTAGGCCCCCTTCAGGTACTGGAAGGCCACTATAAGGTCTCCTCGGAGCCTTCTCTTCTCCAGGCTGAAGAGCCCCAATTCTCTCACCCTGCCATCATACAGGAGGTGCACTAGCCCTCTGATCATCTTTGTGGCCCTCCTCTGGACCTGGTCCAACAGCTCCATGTCCTTCTTGTATTCGGGACTCCAGAACTGGATGTAGGTGGGGTCTCACGAGGGCAGAGTAGAGGGCCAGAATTACCTCCCTCAACTTGCTGGTCACACTTCTCTTGATGCAACCCAGGATACGGTTGGCCTTCTGGGCTGCCCATTGCCAGCTCATGCTGAATCTTTCATCAACCAGCACTCTCAAAACCTTCTCCTGAGGGCTGCTCTCAGGCCATTCTCCATCCAACCTTTATCTGTGCTTGAGATTGCCTGGACCCAGGTGCAGGACCTTGCACTTGGCCTTGCTGACCTTCACGAGGTTGGCATGGCCCCACCTCTCAATCCTGTCCAGGTCCCTCTGGATAGCATCCCTTCCCTCTAGGGTGTCACCTGCACCACTCAGCTTGGTATGATCTGCAAACTTGCTGAGGATGCACTTAATCCCACTGTCCACGATGCCTTCAAAGATGTTAAATAACACCAGTCCCAACACCAATCCCTGAGGAACACCACTTGTCACTGGTCTCCATCAGCTGACCACAACTCTCTGAATGTGACCATCCAGTCAATTCCTTATCCAGAGAATGGCCCATCCATCAAATCCATTTTTCTTCAATTTGGTGACCAGGATGTCATATGGGACAGTGTCAAATGCTTTGTACAGTCTAGGTAGATGACATCAGTTGCTGTTCCTTTATCCACTGATGCTGTAACTCCATTATAAAAGACCACCAAGTTTGTCAGGCATGACTTACCCTAGGTGAAGTCATGTTGGTTACCACCAATCACCTTGTCTTTATTATTGATGTGCCTTTGTAGGTGTTCAGGAGGATCTGCTCCATGATCTTGCCAGGCACAGAGGTGAGACTGACAGGCCTGTAGTTCCCTGGATCTTCTTTTTTTTTCCTTTCTTGAAAATGGAGGTTATGTTTCCCCTTTTTCTGTCAATGGGAACTTCACCAGACTGCCATTCCCTTTAAAATATGATGGATAGCTGCCATGGCAACTTCATCTGCCAGTTTTCTCAGAACCCGTGGATGGATCTCTTTGAATCCCATAGACTTGTGCACTTTAAGGTTCTTTAGATGGTACTGAATCTGATCTTCCTTATAGCAGGTAGATCTACCTTCTCCAAGTTCTTACCATTGCTTTTTACAACTTGGGCAGTGTGGCTAGAGCCCTTGCCAGTTAAGACTAAGGCAAAGAAGTCATTACGAACCTCAGCTTTTTCCATATCCCTCATGACCATGTCTCCAGTTTCCTTCCAGAGAGGGCCCCCATCTTCCCTGACCTTCTTTTTATCACTAATATACCTGCAGAATTTCTTCTTGTTCCCCTTTATGTCCCTGGCTAGATTTAATTCTATCTGGATTTCAGCTTTCTTAATCTGATCCCTGGCTGCTTGGACAGCTTCTTTGTAATCCTCCCAGGTAATTCGTTCCTGATTCCACTCCCTATAAACCTTTTTGCACAGTGTACAGTTTTATGATTTAGTGTTCCAAATGATCTAGACTCAAATATACACTTCAAATCATCATGAAAAATCTTATAGCCTATCTAAGCTGATTTTGACTCCTTATCCCCTCCCTAGCTACTACTATTTAAAAGACACTTAATTCTACTGAAAGTTAGCTTTTAAGCCTCAAAAGCACATTAGCACTATTGGAATGTATTTTTTCTATACTGTCATTTTCTGGAGAGGAAGCAACTTGCTGTAAGAATGGGAACAGCTACAAAAGCTGCTTGAAGATGGGAAATAAAAGTTTCTTTGTAGAAAAAGAAACAAACAATTTGAAAAGCAATGCTTCACATTCTTTATGGGTTGGCATGAGCCTACAGGCTGATGGTTTGGGAGACTAAAGCTATGGGTGCACTGTGTGAAAGACAAACCAAATTTCTAACACCGCAGCATAATGGCTAGGGCTGTTCAAATATTCCATCTGCTTTCCTCTTTTTTAAAAAAATGAGTACATGTAAAATACTCTTTATTTTTCCCCATCGATGCAAGAGAGGGTATTGTTTAGCTGTTAGACAACAGAAATGGTCAACCTTAGGACACATGGAATAAATAGTGAAGAAAATGGTATAGACACATGCCAAGTGTGATCTTATCTACAGTCAGTTCTGCTACATCAAAGATATAAGCTAATTTCCAGGTTTAGAAAATCTGTAAAAGAGAAAGGATTTCTTCAGTTTAGATAGTAACAAGCAACAAGAGATGAAAAGAAGAGTATATGATATCACAGATGCTCTGAAAAGAGAAAATAGTTACATTTGGGGAAGTTAAAAGCTATGTATATGAGTAGCAACCCTGTTACGATTATTTATTAATAAAGGTTAAGGGTAATATTTTCAGGTAGGAGAGGTGGATAAGCAGTGGATTTTCACACATTTAGAAAATTCAAGACCCAGAAGAGAACATTAAATCATCCTATGTGCTGTTGTTTATTAGGCATCACCCAAATTCCCTTAAACTAAGCCCAGACACTTGAGCTGAAATATTTCTGTTTCCAGGAGATCAGACTGAACAAGTGGGGAATAGGAGAGACTGAACAGCTACCGCTGCCTGAGGCCCCTGCAACAGCAACAAACCAAGTGCTGAAATTGTATAAAATAGCATCTGAAGAACCAAGACACAAGATAGGAATGTGTTGGTGGATACCTTCTCTTTAAATCTTTGGCCTTCAAAAATGTTCAAGCAAAGTGAACTGGGACAAGGTATGTATTATAAATTTGTTCTTCACTGAAAACTCAGAGATTATTAGGATTTAGGGAGAGTTTTCAATATAAATATATTCAATAGAGATTTGATCCTGACATTTTTTTGGCTGCTCTATTCATAACTTCCGGAAAATGAGAATCCGTAATTTAGGTAAAATTTGCTTAACCACGCTTCCAGCTCCACTCCCTACCACTGTTTTTTGAGTATGTTTTCCCCTTCCAGTAGCCTCAACTTCTATTTTTAACACTGCCACTAGGAGCTGCGCTCTTCAGTAATCCTTGTATGCAAACTAGAGAAGAAAGAATTGGAAAATATTGGAAAAAAATGGAAAGCACTGCAAAAGATTCCAACCCCCTACCATGAGCAGGGAAACAAACAAACAAAAATCCAAATTTTAGTCCAAAGTAAAAAAAAAGAGAAACAGATCATGAAGAATTCTTTCCTTTTTTTAATCACTGAAGAATTCTGAGCTTTCCTCAAATTGCAGTGACTCTACAAGTATCACCAGAGGAGTTCTAGGCAGAAAGCTTATCCACACAAAATGCTCTCTGCAGCTGCTCTTCCTCATTGATACCAGCCAATGAGAGCTGTTGTTGTTATTGTTGTTGCTTTAATAGACCTTCATGGTACAGGTGTGCCATGACACTATTTAAGATAGCATTAATACGATTAACTTAAATCATGAAGAACTGCCTTTTCTGGAGAGTTTTACAGTAGACAATCTTCACATTTTAATACTGAATTTCACCATAAAATGTTTATCTTGCTTTTAGACTTGAGGAGACTTGCCATTTCCTGATTCTTTTTTCCAATCTTTCACAGTTCCAGAGAAATTTTGATATTGTTTAAAACAGAAGAGACATAAAAAAGGGCCAAACTTTTACCACTGAAGAAAACTTGATTGATAAAGCTCAATGCTTTGAAGAGAGTTGACATACTTTATGCAATAATTTAGAGATAAGCATCTCTTCATATATAACATTCCACTCAGTCTCCCAGGATTCTTAACAAGAATGCCTGCAGGGCAAATAATTTTATATGAAGGACATTTAGTCTCATAAAGGAAATGTCTGTACATATATCTCAATTTGTTCTCCATGTCTTACAATTGGCATGCATGCATGTCTAAAGGTGTCTAATTCCCTTAAAAGTTCTGTTCAATGTGTAATTTCTCATTTTTTTTTCCATAAAATAAGGTACTAGTATTCTATTATTTCACCATTTATCAGTGACCTAGAGGAGAAGAGGAAACGCAGCCTCATCAAGCTGCTGGATGACAGCTGATATTGTCCTCTTGCAGAGGGACCTAGAGAAGCTGAAGGAATGTGCCGACAGAGACCTTACGGAATTCAAGAAGAACAATTGCGAAGTCCTGTATCCAGTATGGACTAACCCCTTGTAATTATAAAGCCTCAGAATTGACTACACAGGTAGAAGTTTTGCTGAAAAGAACCTGAAAGTCATGTGGTACTGGTGGACAGAAGGCTGAACAGGAATCAGGATTACACTCCATCAAAAAAGAAGATATGATGACTGAAACCAACAAGAGTGTAGCCATTTAATAGAGGGAAGTGATTATTCCCCCTTACTGAGCACTTGCTTGGCCACATCTGAAATACTGCACCCATATTTGTCCTGTGTTTCCCTACACCATCCCTGAACTCCCACCCTCCCCCTCCCAAACCAGGAAGATTGTTATAAACTTGAAGAAGTCTATTTGAAGGCCACTGATACAGTCACAGAGATGAGACCCATGAGGGCTATGAGGAGAGGCTGAGAAAACATGGTGTATTTCATCTGGAGAAAAGAATCTGGGTGTGGTGATGGGGAGACCTAATATCTTTTGATATCTGCAAGCTATTCAGAGGATATTACTAAGCCTTTACAGGGGTGCATGGATGAAAAATGAGCAACTATGATCATAAATGGAAAGAAGTAAGGTGTCAGTTGGACATAATGAGAAAAAAATAATTGATCAAATTAAATCAATTGATCAATTTAAATCAATTAAATCAATTACAAATTAATAAATTAACAATTAATCTCTGGTACTGTTACCCATGAAGGCTGTGGAATATCTGTTCTTGGAGGATTTCAGGATCCAATTAGACAAAGTCCTAAGCAACCTCATCTGAATTCAGTATTGATTATTACTTTGAGAAGGTTGGATTATGTGATCTGAGTCCCTTCCAATCTGAATGATTCTGGTATTATGTTTGCAACACACAAATGAAACATGCAAAATCATTACCTGTAAGCAGAAATATCCAATCAGTCTATGTTAATGTGAAGGATGGCAATGGGAACCAAACTCTGTAAAAGAAGCTATTTCAACAATTTTCTGACATATTGTGTCAGAATTCTTGAATCAAACTTTCACTTTAAAGTCTTCCAGACCTGTTCTGCTTCTTTTCGATTTTTGAAGGAGAGGATCAATCCTGGAATAGAAGGTGGAACTGTACATTTGCTGGATGCATAGCTGTAGCCAGAGAGTCAACTCAAAATCTTTTCACTCACAGAAATGAAAGAAAGGGAAAAATCTAGTCCCAGGCTGGGAAAGAAAAGGAGATCACTCTTTTTTCTTCTGTAGCTGAGTCATTCTATATTCTATGGAAATTAAAGCATTTGGACAAAGTAGCTTCCAATCTCTCTTTCTCACACAGGTTTTGTATTTCCAAGGTGGGAAATTCAAATTCCGGAAAACAGCAAACCACCCTTGCTATCAACATCATCCTGCCCCAACTGGAGAGTGTTTACAAGTTATCACTCTTCAGAACCTGGAATGAGGCACAGCTGCCTTCTACAGGCAGGGAACAAAACATTTTAAGTGTCAGAGGTCATGCCAATACTATTTATTATCTGTAAAGCTGATGCAAGTTATTATTTGCTCAGGGGCAGTTATTTTAAGTCCCTTACTACGGTGTTTTTATATCTTTTATCTTTCTCCTACTTAAACAGGCAAACAAACAACAACAACAAAAAAACCAACACTCAAGATGAGTTTACTATGAAGACTGCCATGAGGGGAACTGGATTGTTAATGCTAGAGCATCATCAGGAATCTGAATGAGTTTCATATGCAGTATTACAAATTTGTGGCAGTTATCCTAGTGCTAAGATGCATCTCAAGATGAATACTAAAAGTTGTGTCCATGTAGACATAGCAAGAGTACATGCTTCTCAGAAAGGACAGTTATGACAAAATATGTTATGCATACTGTCAACAACAACCTGAGGTGAACTGGATCTGATTTACCAAATTTTTGTATGCCTTTAATCCAAGAAAGCAAACAAACCTGAACAATGACATAAAAATGACAATTTTATGGAACAGTCTTTTCCTCGAATCATACAAGTACAACATTTCACTTTGAGGATGCAAATTTTAGTCTATACATGCCTCTCAAAGTTTAGGTAATGGTGAGTTATGATTTATTGCAGACCCATTTCAAAATGGAGATTTGGGAATGTCAGTGCTTTATAATTGCTATAAATCTTCAAACAAAAAACAAGGTTAGGGAGTGGCTTGTGAGCAAACAAATGTGAAAATGTGTTAGGAACTGTCATACCACTCCCTGATATTGCTGATATCAAATGCTAATAGTCATGAGCTAGACTCCTAAATTCCAGTCTTGGCTGAGGAACAGTTGACATTCAGGAATTCTTTCAGTATTATGCTTGGGGATCAAGGATAGTTTTTTCTAATTGATTTTTCTGAATTAATTTTTTTAATCTACGTTTGCTTGATGAAAATTAAATACATATTAATATATTCATATGCAAAAAATAGAACGGATAATGATGGAAAGTAGTATTCTTGCCTACTTCACCTAAAACAGAGACTACAAGTGTCTGACACTCAGAAAGACAGTGCACTGTATTAAGAGACTGAAACTCTTCATACTCATCAAAGACTGCATTAAATAAGCAAGGCAAATTCCTTATTTCTCATGATACTCCCATTTTAACTGAATTTTGTACTACTTCAAAACACTTTTTCCATTGAAAATGATATTTATGTGTTAAAACACTTTTCAATTAAACTTTTTCAAAATAAGTAATAAATGAACATTAACAACCTTCCCTGAAAACTGGTAAATTCTGTGTAATTCTATGATTTTTTATAATACAGTTTTGTTGTGATTTGAACACTAGGTTTATCAGCAAGTTTTATGTTGATGAAGAGTCATAATCAATGCAAGTTCAAAGGAAATCTTGGTAAATACAACTTGTGTGTGAAACAATATATATAATTGGTCTTATGAGTAAGATCAAATATTCCATTTCATTTAAAACAACATAATTGCTTTAAAACATACCTTTTTTTAGATAGCAACAACTGATGTACTTTGATCTCACACCTCATAGAATCATAGGGTCATGGAATGGGTTGGAAGGGACTTTAAAGAGCATCTAGTTCCAACCCCCCTGCCATGGACAAGGTTGCCAACCACTAGATCAGGCTGCCCAGGGCCCCATCAAATCTGGCTTTGAATGCCTCCAGGGATGAGACATCCATGACTTCTCCAGGCAGCCTGTTCCAGTGCCTGATCACTCAATGAGTGATAAATTTGTGCCAAATATCTAACCTAAATCTCCCCTCTTTTAATGTAAAACCATTCCCCACTTTCCTATCACTGTCAGACTGTGTAAAAAGTCCATTTCCCTCCTGTTTAAAAACTCAAAGTACTGGAAGGTCTCAGAGAGATTTCTCTGGATCCTTCTCTACTCCTGGCTAAACAACCCCAGCACCCTCAATGTCAATTCAAATTGCCTGCTGTCAAAGAATCAACTCAGTAGCCAGCCTGATCCCAGCACATATCTGTGAAGGATTAAAGAGAATAATTGTAACTGAAAAAAAGCATTTGTAGCAAATGACTATCAGAATTGGAAAAGATCCAGATACTTACCAGGCTGGTGGTCTCTTCTTCTATTCAGTCATATCAGTGGGACTAAGATCTGGAGGATCTGCCCTCCTTGGGTAACAGACTTTTTAATTTCCATTTTGTTTTAAGAGAAAGAAAAAAAATTGTCTTTCCCTCCTTGTGCAAAACCATGATTCATCTGTCATGTCAATAGCATTATATTCATAAATATACCACCGTGCCTGGTGTTTTCCAATGAAATTGACAGAAGAACTTAGAAAAAAGCGAAATGAAAATTTCAGGAATTTCCAATTGGACTTAGCAAACTGTGAAAGAAGAGTGATGACTGCTGTCAATTTAGAGAGTTATGTGCTGCCTGGTTCTTCTGTTTTATGAAAAAGCTTAGCCATAGAGCATACCTACTTCATTGCTGCTGTGGCCTGGTCCTGGCCATGGTCTTAGATCTTCTGAGGATGTTATTCATAAATGTTCTTTTAATCAAGCTTAGGCCCAGAATTTTACTGTACAGGCCAAACTAATTGCCAGGATACATGAGATGCCAAACCCTAGAAGGTAAAGCTAAAATCTGTGTGTCCTGGCTCAGGGAGTCACTATGTTTCAAACTTCAAATAAAATTGTGTTTTTACATTTCTTAAACAGTAGTTTTTTCCAGTCCAACAACTAGAACTTCATGCTTCTCAAAAAATTTGCACTGTGAATAAGTACATATCCTTTATTTTTTATTAAAAAAAAACAAAAGCCTCTCTCTTTTTAAAAGATTATGCTTTTTATTATTAATGTTTTTATTTTAAAAGAGGAAGAACTAAAGATCTATTCCAAAATTATCACTGGCTAGTGTGCATGGTTACCACACCAAAATAGAGGGCAGTTTTCTCGGTGAAATGGCATTGCTTTGGGTGCCAAGATCCACATGGAAAATACGCCAAGGACTGTGAAGATTTTTACGTTTTTCCAGCTGTCACAAACAGCAATGTTATATCTTTCAGCTGGGCAACTGGAAGGTTCCCCACTGATTATGCCCTTGTATTGAAAAAAAAGGAGAGATGAATGATTTCCTTTATTCTTTTCTGATGAAAGAACCTCTACAGGATTATCAACCTCTTGGTACTTAATCTAAACATAGACTCCAACACAAAATATTGTGAGACTTCATATTATCTTATTACTGTTCTCACTCATCATTCATAATAATCTTATAATAATTTTATCCTCATTCACCTTTAAGGATCTGAAATGTTTCAATGATTGCAAGAAGCAATATAACAACAACATGGGGTTTATATGTTCAGTATCTGCTAGCTCTCACTTCTATGACTGTGGGAAACAGTATTTTGCTTTACTGTTCTTAATCATGCAAGTAGGAAGACTTGAGTCAAGGTGAAGTGAGGTGAGGTGACAGCAGAAGAGCTGATTAACCTGAAAGCCTGTGCATATTTTCTCTTTGTGCCATCATTTGGTTTGATAAAAGATAGTTGCAGATACTTAAAAACTTTGTGTCAGAACCTTGAGTGCATCTCCCTGTTCCAAGAATTTCACTGCCTGGGTTGACAGCCAGCTGTCTGATATATGTATGATATAAGTTAAAGCCATGTAATCAACTTGTTCACCCTGTTATGAAAGAACAGTTTTGGAGAAAGAGTGCCTGGTCTCTTGGAGCCTCGCTGGGACCCAATTCTCCATTGTTTGGGGGCTGCTTTTATGCTCATACCATTTCCCTTTGTGTTAATCTGAGTTATGTTGTTGGTATGCCTGTGTCCAGTCTAATACCTCCCTGATTCTGGCCTCGAACCCAGCCCACTGACTTGACTTTCTGATGCGATCCCAGACCTGCCCCATCACTATGTCCTTGTTGATGAGGACTGTTTTCTGCCTGTGATTATCAAAGCTGGACCACATTAGTGTGGTACTGCAGCTCCCTAAACAGTGGTATCAATGACTTATCATGATTGTTGGCTCCTAGGTCACCTTCCCTTACAGAAAAGTCTGTCCTTGCTTCTCCCTGAGGCCTGGCATCACTTCATGCTTTGGTCACATGGTTATAAAATACTGCTATGAAAGTCTGTGGGATTCTGTGACCTTTAATAAACGAGTATTACAGAAGTTCAGTAATTAAAATTCACAGACTAGCAATCCACCAGATGAATGCCTTCACATCCTCTCCCCAAAGGAATTACTCCCACCTATCCCCTTCCTCTACAAGGTGAGCTTGAAGTGTTACACTTGTCCTTCAGAGCCATGATGGAGACACTATTGTGCTGAGTAGATAGTTTAAGACTCTTAAGGCTGGGTCACATGAGGAAATACTGGATGAGCTCTGTCTCAAGGTCAATGAAGGAAAGAAATCTGTTAAGAAATAAAAATATAACACAGCAAAAAGAAAACAATAAGAAATACTAATTTTATTCCCTTAATATCAGAGCCAAAAGGAATTTTGACATAGACTTGACTGAGAACTACTGAGTGTAAAAGTATGCTCTTGTTGACAATTCTTAACTGATCCTTGCCTGTCATTTAACAGCTTAGTCATTTAACATTTTGACTCCAGGTGCAGGACTGAGTACCACGAGCCATTTGCAGCAAACATGAGTTGGACTTACTGTGGGTCAGAAGCACTCAGTGTCTGATCAGATCCAAAGCACTTATATTTAAGTTATGTCCTTCTACAAAAAGCTGACATCATGCAACATGACTTTTCACTGTCCTCTTTCTTGTTGTATGTGATATCCAAATCTAGAATACAAGTTCCGCAATGATTTTAAATAGATGAATGTTAAAATTGTACCCACTATTTCACTGTTCACTGTCTAGGAATGACCAGTGCCTAGTTCTGTTGTTTTAAAGCATGGCTACATCAAACTTCACAGCAGCAGATCCAGACTCCTGATCAGCTCTGCTTCCCTCAGACTTCCCGCTACTGAAATGTCATAAAGGCACAGAGGAATCAAATCAGGGAAAAGCTGCAGATAGAAAATAATCCATCATGGTAAAAAGAGTTGACTATAAAGGATTAATGAAGAAACTCCACTAGTAACTGTGCTAGAACAACTGTGAGAGCAGTCAGGGAGTGGATATTAGTGACTACTTTCAGAGGGAAGGAATATCTTAAACTGATATTATCACCGAGAAAAACACCCATACAATTGTGATACAAGAGCCTAAACATCACTGAATGCTTCAATATTTGCAAATTCAGGTGCTGTTTTTCAGAAAAGAAAGCTATGGATCCTCATTTTCTTAAGAAGATAGGAAATATTACTCTTTGGCCACAGAAGTAAATATATATATTTGAGCTTACTATGCAAATTGCAATAAACTCATTAAACAATCCATTTCTCTATTTCCATATTTCAAGATGCCTGAGGACAGTTTACAAAATCTTCATCTCTGTTGTAATTCAAAACATCTGTGAGTGCACTCAATAACCTACTACTGAAGTTGAGTACTATATGAAATGCATGTATCCTTACATATCTAATTAGCAGCAGTGCACACTACAAACTGCACCTTTGTATCAAAAATTAAGAAGTCATATTGATTTTGTCTATGCATCTGAAGATTTTTGGAAGGTAGTTCAAAATACAAATTATAGTAAGAAGAAAGCATTTTCTACAAGTATTCTTCTAAGAAAGCTCTAATGTTCAGTAAAAGTATACGAGTGAACTGAAACACACGGACTGAAATGAATAGCTGAAAGATAACTGTATTATTCACTTAGCTCTATAAACCTAAATAAATCCTTTATAATAATAGATAAATATGAAAAATACTGGCTTGAGATTGTGGGTAAGTGTTCAGAACTGTCAGTACTTGTCCAAATTATCAGGAACACTTGGGCATGGAAAAGCTGGGTGGGGAATTGCATGAAATCAGCGAAGAAAAATCTCATGAGAAAAGAGCTAGGAGGATTGCCACGTGTGTTTTTTTGGCAATTTCTCAACCCAGAAGCACACAATAAATGAAAAGCAGCAATAACCAATTCCAGATAGTGTTGAGAATTAACTGAAGCTCCAAGAACAAGGCATTTTCTGGGACCCTACGCATAGAGAGGGCTTGTGGAATGCCAGCCTCCACCCAGCTGCTCACAAAATTGTACAGGCTCAGTGCTTACTGCTGAGTCATGGGGCAGACAGACTTTATTGATTCCAAGCAAGATACAAATGAATTTGGAGCATGCTGTTGGAGGAAAGGAAACCTGCAGCTCTAACAGAGTACTCCCCCAGAGGAGTGGGAGAGAAGTACTGTCTTAGCCATTATTGCTATATAATATTGAAAAAATTATTCAAAGAATAACTCAGAAAAGCTGAATGAAAGGATGCATACTGCCTTCAAGAGTCTATTGTGTAATAAACAAATCTGGAAGATTCTTGCTCAAGAATAGCTGTTTTTCTTCCATTTCTAGCTCCTGGAACCAGGACACACTATCTAAGGACATGAATTCAGACCTATGCAGCAGAAGAACTGCCATCGTGTGAAATGCCCCTGCAGTATTTGTTTTAGGTTGAGTGGAAATGCAAACTCAGCAGAAGGAACTATGTTTTATTTTGCTGGAATGAATCAGAGTTTGCCAGCAAGTGACTGCATCATATGGGGCATCATACTGTAGCCATCACATAACATGTTACTTTTATCTCATGACTACAAAGAAAATGACAAATTGCTGCTCTTGGAAAGAGACAGGCTTCCAAAATCTCCTCTCAGAGACACCTGAAAAGAGGGAGCAAGGAACTTGATTACAAAATGTCTTTTCTATTGATGAATAGCCATGTATTGAAGTCATGTCAGCTTTGTTGAAGATTTTCACAGACTATGTAATAGAATTTATATCCAAAATAAGTCAGTGAGCAAAACCAGCCCGTATTTAGGAGACACAAGTCCAAATTCAGGTCTTATTTTCAGGCAAGGACTTAATGCCAGCTTTTCAATGTCAATCAAGATTCTCCAAATTAAAAGTGAGTAGGGAACCAACTGAGCTCTCCTGTGACTGGTGTGAAGTAATTCTCTCTAGCAGGCTACAGAGTGCTCCTCTCAGATATACTAATTTCTATATTTGCTTAGGTATCACCAAGTAATAAAATAAAAAATGTATAATAATATAAAATAAATAAAAAGATTTTCAGTGTCTTCCAGTATGAACTTAAATCAAATGCCAAAAGAACAACTAATTTTTCAGAATCATTCCTTGTCCAACAGTTCTGCTACAAGAGGAACTCTGCTGCTTCTGTCCAGGACAGAAAGATGTAAAGTTCCAAGTTCTACCCTGCCAGAGGGTAGGCTGCTTGAATTCAGGGCTGAACTGCTGACAACACAGCTAAGGGTGGACTCCTTCTCCAGGTGGAACGTGGAAGCAGTTCCCATACAGCCTTGCTGGCAAACAGCAGAGTCCATTCTTTTCCCATGGAAGATGCTTTTAAGCTGAAACACCAGTGCCTGGACCCTGCCCAAATTATTGCTCCAGTTTAGAAATCTTTTATTCCAAGCTAATGTTTAGACATCCAGCTTGTGATTCTATGTAACAGGCATTTATATAAGTCTGAGGTGATTTGGCATATCTCTTCTGTTCTCCATACTGATGTGGGAAAAACAATGACAGTGATGTTTTGTCCATTAATATAACTACTGAGTTGATTTATTTTTTATATTGAATTGTCACATCTGGTGTCATTTCAAACAAAGTTTTATTTATCATTTTGAAACTAAAGTAAATCAGATTGAAGAATCTGTTCCACACAGGACGTCTCTTGTCCGATAGTCATCTACCACTGATGTGCCTATGGCAGTACTCATAAGCACAGCTGTGGCTGTTTCCCAAGGAAAAACTAATGGATATGTCTACCCCACCATCAAGCTATGACTTTCACTATTCTGTTTCCCTTGAGGTAAGACAGGTACATTTCCTTCAAATAAGTCTAACTGAAGGGAAAAGGGTATTTTGCCCCTTGGAATAGGCCTACTCACACAAATTCAATTTTGATTCAATAAAGAAGTCATATAGAGTGAAAACAATAGGGGAAAATAATAGAAATAACAACACTTTTGTTTTTTACACTGTATTACAACCAACTACAGAAAAAAGACAATGCGTTATTAGAGACGTATGAGTTACAGCAATTTAGCACTTCAGCCAGTTGCATATGTGGTTCTTTATACCTGAAGATGGACATAATCATCCCTTCGATAGGATCAAAGTAAAATTATTTCGAATATTGTAAACTTTCAGTGAGAAAAGAAGCAGGTAAACTGGATTTGGAGAGTAACAACCAGAGATGAATGGAGTTTACATAGTGACAAACAAAAAAAAGATGACTTACGGAAAATGTTGAATCCAAAGAAGAGATAGAGGGAACAAAAGTGCAGGAGATACAACTTAAAAATAAATTTAAGAAGGAAGCAGAATATGGAGATACAAAAAATCAAATCAAATCAAAACAAAACAAACAAAAAAAAACATGAAGAAAATAGAAAAATGTTTTTGTCATCCTGACGGTCAGAGCTAACTGTCTTGATGTTAGGACTCCTCATTTAGTCTTACATGAGTCAGATGCTTGCCTTTTGTATTTATCTGTGTACAGCAGTGGCTTCGTAGCATTTCATGATCCAAATGTTTGAAGACACTTGAAAACCTCCAAATTCAGCTGAAGCCTAGGTGAAGCTTTCTATCTGCCAGAGTCACCCTGCAATGCAGACAAACTTAATCAGAAAACATTAAGGAATAAGTGTACTAAACTAATTTGCTTGGTCAGTTTCTCTAACCTAGGTAAGAAGGGGAGAGTAGGTGAGGCAATACTCGGGACTAGGATAAATAAATTTTACTTTTTCTGTCATTCAAGTACACTATAGTCTGAAATCAAAGGAGCATTTATCATTTTTCTCCTCTTCCCCAAATTGATAATAATTTTAAGTGTTCTGTATGCTGTTGATTTGTCAAAAAATGAACCTTTTCATACAAAGTTTAGGAAGAGAAGATTTCTCAGATTAATGGTAAAATTTTTAGGCAAGACTAACCTCATGCTATAGCATAGTACGTCTTTGTTTAGACAGATGACACATGGTCAGACTAACTCTAGGTTTGTTCTCTGATGGGGAATTAACTTGTTATCCTCAAACAAGCAGACTGAGAAAGATCCTCTCCATTCAGGATATCTGAGATTATGATGACCAAGACATCTGCCATGCAGAAGCTTTTAGAGTGGAATCAGTATTTCATCTGAAATCTACTTTCTGGTAGATTACTTTATCCCCTTGATACCTATGTTTTTGTGCTCTTACATGTAAAGAAAAAAAAAAACTGGTTTTGTCCCTCTTGGGAATACTTAGGAAATCTCACGCGTATTTCCAGGACAGGAATACCACTTTCTACTTAGCACTTACATTTACTCCTTTCATTATTTTTTCCCACTTTGTTTTGAAACTGGGATATTTTGATATGACCTGTATTGATTTGATCTTTCCAGACATGATGACCAAAGATGATTTGCCCTCTTTCATTGTCAATTGCTGCATCTGGTTCGGTTTTGTACTTCTGCTAAATGCCAGGTCAAAGCTGAAAGACACTGTTATTTCTCCCTCAAGTGGAATAGAGTTAATTACTAGTTCTGCAGAATAACAGGAAATCAACAAAATTTCTTACAATTATAAACAGTAATAATTTCACCATTTGAGAAAGCTTTTAGAGCCATGGTAGTCCAAATGCAAGATTTCTGATGGAAATTCAACAGGTATTCACAGTTTTTTTTTAAATTAAAATCTGTAAAATCTTTTACACCACTAGGTCTGGGCATGAGAAAAACTAAATTACTCATGTTTTCAAAACATAGGAAGATCAAATGTATTTCAGGTTGTCATGGAAGCAGATTGTTGTGCCAATAGTACTGCTGTACTTGCAGATAATTAACCTTAATAACCCTGATGTACTGTTAAAATACTATGTTACCTATAATGCCTGCAGTGCGTAAGATTGACAGTTTTGCTCACATTGGGCTGTGTGATTTGATCGCAAAACATTTTTCACTAGTAGAGTTGATACAGTAATTTGATTGTGTAGCTTGATTGCATTTTAGCAGCTGTGCTCAGTCTAACATCCCGTCTTCTAATAATCCTGCATCTGGACAAACTGAGCTCTATGTGCTGAGGCAAAATACTCAATTAGTGGTAGCTTCATTTAATATTCTTTATATATTTTCTCAACAAATATACAGTATTCATAACCTAATTTGTCTTCTTAACTAGGCTGGCAGAATGAGAAGGAAAACAATTTTTCCAAGTTCTGAGTACTGACATGAAAAGCCTGACAATCAAAATCCTTCTTTCTTCAATATGAAAAAAAAAAACTATTTTATATTTAAGTAATAGTGGGATAGTGACACAAGAACAAAAAAAGCCACCAAATTCCCAGCTTAGTCCAACAATTTGCCTAATGCAACTGCCTGAAGATCTCATTATTTTCTTTTCCTTTTTCTCCCTGTTGCATAATGTTTCGTTTCAAATGCTGGCATGTCACTCTTTATCCCAATTTTTTTTTTGGTTTATTCAGAATTATAACATAACTACTATGTGAAATAAAGAGATTTAAGATAAAAGCATTTAAGGTACTTCTTCAGTACTTTGTTTTCTTCCTTTTCTTTAGAGTGGAGGGTCCAGAAATAGAAAGCGCAAGCTTGGGATTCAGGTCTCATTCCTGATACTTTTGACTTCAGACAAAGGACAGAGCACCTACTGATTTTAGATTTAGTAGGTCTCAGTTTTTGTTTTTCACTGCTTTCTAAAGAGTTCTGAGCAGCAATTGAGACTGTACTTTCCGATGTATTCTGTAGTTTGATCTGAGGTTATTACACTCTAGGTCACACACACCTCTCTGTCTAAGGACACTTACTATGACTATTTGCATTTTTTGCCACATAAGCAGTTCTGAGCCCCTCCTGGTGAGTGCCAAGATAACTTATTCCTTCTGATGGCCATGGTAAAATTGTCAGTTGTGACATTCTTGCCTGCAAAATAACAAAATTGATCTATGTCTTAATAAGAGCAGGATCAGTCTTGTCTTCAAGAGTCTATCAATCTTTTCAAGCATTTCAACAAACTCCTGAGAGAGTTCTGATGGATTTGTAAAGAATATGGTAAATCTCAGAAATGGACTTACTTCGGGCTTTGTATTAGAAGTTGCATTATTTACACACTGCAGGTTTTATGGCTTTATGGTAAACTCTTGTTAAAAAGGCCTCAAGGTTTGAAATCAAATTGGAATATGGGAAATTAAGAGTGTGAGAAAAATACTAGTACAAGCCTTGTCTATAACAGAGAAGTTCCATCTGTTACTCACTGTTCGATTCTAAATGAATACAGTTGACAGCAACCTGCTTTATAAGTAAAAATGTTGGTAAGAACAAAGCATATTTTTGACTGTACTCTGGCATAAATATTGAATATATCTTATATATCTTACTTTTGTCTATGCTTGCACTGAAATTAACTTGTGTTGCTTGTAGAATTAGGCAAAATTGAGAAATAATAAATAATGGTGAAAAACCCTGAAATGCATCCAGGAAACAAACAGTAAAGCGATGCTCACACTATTTTCATTTTGATCTTTCTTGGGAAGGTAGCACACAGTATTGTAGTCTACCACTTCCGTGTGTTTTATTTGAGGAAAGGTCACTAAGTCTCTAGAATTTAGTGTTTTTAGCCATTTCTCACAGGCTTTTTCTACCAAAACATTTGGGGTTAGAGTATGAGTCTATAGAGTCTTCAGAATCTGACCCTTATTTGGGTCTTCTACCTCCTTGCTCCCCAAACTCTCAATGCTTCAATACAGAATACAGCTTTTCAAGGAATATTTTCAGTGATAATCTACAATTATAGATTATTTACAGGAAGAGGAAAAAATGTGTGTTTTAAAGTCTTAAGCCTATGTTTTGACATAGACAAAGCAATCTCATTTACAGAAGAAATATAGTCAGTTACTGTGACATAAATTATTGTATGACACCATAATATCTTAAAATGGACATCATTCTGAAATGAAATACACTACATCCCAGAAATAGAATAATTATTTGAGAGAAAGACCTCTAAGCCAGAGTAGCTCAGAAAAAAAACAACACTTTTTTCTGCTATTGTTATTCCAGCCTATGTCCAATGAAGATAAGAACTTCCATAAGAAAGAACAATGCCCATAGTATGCAGTATAGTCAAAGATCGTTATTTCAGACTTGGACTGATTCCTTGTTGTGTTATAATTGTGTGACTGTGAAGTCTGAGTCTGAATGGTCTAAAAGCAACAAAACAGACTGACAAAAATCTCTGAACTGAAACCTCTCTAGGGTAAGAACTTTGTAATCATTCAATGTTGTACAGTAGCAGGGAACACAGGCATTCAGATCAGAATAAAAGAGTGGTAATCTGGATCTGAAATAAGTAATATTTATGCAGATAAAATGATTTATGTTGGGAGTGGTGTTGCCCATTTTTGTTTCTTTCACATGAATATCACTGTGAACACAACTTGCTGCTAGGAATGTTCTCAATAAACTTTAAGAAACTGTAAGAGAGTATTCATAAGAAGCAAACTCTTAATTTAGGCACGCCAAATGAATTCAGGATGAATTCAAATTTTTCATTTGACGTAGAACTTCTCTAGGCTAGATAATGTCATGTAGCATATGCACCCAGATAAAACTGAACAACATAGACTGTGTTTTATCAGGGAGTAACTATCTAACCATTTATGGTTGTGGCTTTATAGGCTAACTGAACATCAAATGAATGAAACAACATTCAGAGTTTCTCATGGATGTACCATAAACATTAAGAGAGAACAAACTAGTTTATGAGACATTGTTCACAAAAGAATAATAAAACAGTTTACAGCAAGATGTTGTTTAAGAAAAAAAGTAGTTCTGTGCAGAGCGAAACAAAAGAAGCCCTGTTTCCTGCAGCCTTGTGTCGTGGTTGAATTCCTTGGTGTTTGAAAAGCGAGGAGTTCTGTTTGCATCTACTGCTAGACTCTGTCTATCCTCAGCACATTTCATAGTGAAATTAAAAGAGCACTGGGAATGTAATGGGGGAAAACAAATTCATGCTTATGAATCAGAACTACAATGTACCCATGAATAGTGCAAAGTGTAGGAGAGACCTCATTTAGGTGACATTCTTCCCATGGAAGATTAGGGCCAAGGTAGACTTCAGCTGCCTTGCATTTGCTTGATTCAGTGCTCATTTGTGCTGACACACAGTAATACATGAACCCCCCCATATGTTAGTTAAATTTATTTTTGAGAGGTACAACTCATTCTGAGGAACTGAACAAAGGTGTAAAAAAATGTGCATTTTAGATAAATTTATGAAGCTGAACTCTGAGCTGGCATGACCTCAAGCCTGGGAATTAGATATTACTGCTCTTGGGAGTAAGAGAGTGTTGATTTTCTGTTGGGTATTTCTAAGCATTTATGTTCCAGCCAGTAGAGTCTGTCATAATTATTCATTAGATTGGTTGCTTCTTGGGAGGGCAGTTAATCCCCCCATATTCTCTCTCTTCCTCTCAGCATCCTGTAGAGCTGTCTTCAGCCAGCCAAGATGCTCTGCTTGGATGTTACCAGAGGAAAAGTCATGGTATTCACATACTTTTCTGTAAAAGCACAGAGAAGAGCAGGTATGATTTAAAAGTTGCAGTGTTATAGTTCTAGAGTGGGAGAGGTGTAATGGATCTTTTTCTCTCCTGGAGGTGATTAGAAGAATATTTTCTACCACCTACCAGAGTCACGCTGGCTATCCTTGTCAGACAGGTTCAATTTCTTTAAAATTTGTTATTTATAAAGCCATCAGAGGCCTGCTAGCTAGAAACAAAACTCATATCATTGTGAATGCTCTTCATTCTGGAAATAAATCAAAGCAGACTTTCTGAAAAAAAAAAAAGTAATGGCCAGAGTAACCACTGCCAGGATCCTGAAGTTGCCAAAGCCCCAGTGTCTTTAGTATTTCAGCATATATTTTGACTGCTGGAGGCTCAGCTTTTCAATTAAAGATCAAAACAACAGCTTGAAGTATTTAGCCTGCTTGTAACCAAAACCTGTGCTCATCTTTGGCAGCAAATATTGTTAAGATTCTATATGGGACTTGTATCTCTGTTTCTTTGAAGGATTGACTGATATCTCAAGTACCATAACATACAAAGAATATTCCTCATTTGTAGGCACTCAAGGATTCCGGGTTCGTTATGCACTTTCCACTATCCTTGCAAACTGGTCCAGTATGCATATGAAATAAATAAAGAGATTATTGCTGCAGTCAGTGTTGAATGACAAGAAGTAGACACTCTATAGACTATATTTAATATTCGTCATCAAAAGAAAATATTATCTACATAATTGATTACATAGTGTCTAACTACTGTAGTTAATGAGGCAAGGAGATTAATGTGTGCCTTGTCATACTTTAAGAAACACAAGCCTTTTGGAGCCATATTAATGTGACCGTAACATGGAAGGTGCTAAAATGAAAACAATAGAAATCAGAGTATTGACCACATAGACAAGCTTCCTTTTAGTTCAGTATTTCAAGAGCTTGCTAAAGTTTTTTATTTTCTATAGAAAATGCTGAACATGTATATAGAAAACTACTGGAAAAAAAGAAACTGTGCTTTTGAAAATTGTATTCTAGAAAGAAGTCTTTATTCTCTTATTCATCTTTATTTACCATATTTTTCAGAAAGGCAGATGATTTCTCTAGGAAAAAAGAAAAGAACTGCATACTACCTGAAACATGTACAGCATCCACAGTGCGACTTTAAATGTAATAACTCAGCAAGGTCAAAGATACATTTCACTTACATTTTAGACCAATTCCCTACATTAAAAATGTCTGCTTCTATGATCTCAACAGAGCTTTGATGAATCTTCTTAACAAAAGTGATGGTTAAATAAAATTTTTCTGTCAATGTGAATAAGAAAAACAAGCATTATACGGACTCTTAATTTCTATAGTAGTTTACATTTATATTCTGCCTAATTATTTTTCTTGATGTTGCCTGCAGGGTTTAGGTCCCAAACATTTCAGCCTCATTTTTTAAAACCCAGAAGTCTCAATTATATAGCAGGTACAGCACAGAATTTTAACGCACTGACTACTTTATCCTCTTTTGCTTTCATTTCTGAAATATAAAATAAAATGATATGAGATAATTCTTATTTCTATCATAGCCTCTTGATTCTTATGGTTTAAATCGCATCCCTTTTAAAATTGCTTAATATTGTTACTCAATGCTATAAATCACTATTCAGTTGGTTCAGTAGCCTCATATATTCTATGCATTAAAATGTTTGCTGATTATTTATAATTTAGTAGTCTAACCTAATAGGAAGCCTCAGGGAAACAGAGATGTTTTCTTTGAGGAAGGAAATAAGAATCAGTTCAAGGTTAAGTCATTTTTCTAGTGATGGTCCCAATTTATATACATAACATTTCTGATGTCAACAGTGTTATATATAGGTTGCAGTGAAAATAAAGTCTCCTATTTATTTCCATGAAAACTACAACAGTTACAAAGAGAACAATGACACTATTCAACAGAACAAATTCTTAGCTACAAAACACTATTTTTCAACATGGTCACCACCATTAGCTATACATATTCACCAGCAATGAACAAAAGCCTGCATGCTGTGCTCCTAAAAATCCATATCTGAGGAGGTGACTTACTGTTGTTGTTGCCACTGCTAAAATCCAGCACCCATCGCCTCATGGTGCTCACATCCACTGTTTGGTCTCTATAAACATTAAGTGTCAATGAATGCCAATGGGTAGAATTTTTACTGCATGGAGGAATTCTACAACACACCTTTGTTTCATACACACTTCCATGTCAGACACCATTTTGTCAGATGGCCCCTCTGCTGCCATCTGTTGCACAGCAACAAAATGTAACAGAACATTGGCATGATGGTTCAACCTCTACTGTCATACCACCACCGTCTGCCTCTGGGGCACTGTGAAGTGATGGAAATCACAAACTGAATCTATGAGATTCCAAGTAAATAACAGCAGTGCTCAAAAGTCTTAGGTATCCTGGTTGGTGGCAGGCCTCATAGAGTCTTGTCATATCTGGTGAGGAGCTGTGAATTTTACAAGGAAGTGTATGAAATGTGCTTCTGTTTTGGAGTTTTCTTTCTTTGCAAATCACTCCCTTGTAAAAATCAGCAAACAACAAAGCAAACAGAAACATCTGTAGTGTTTGCATCTACCTTGCATCTGCTATTGTTTTTCCCTCTTTTAAGAATACATACAGTATTTCCTCTCTTTTCTCTTATTTTCTTCCTTCTTTCCAAAATAGCTGAATAGTTTTTAATTACAAGATTAAGAGGGAGGGAAAAAAACAAACAAACAAAAAAAACAACTAGCAGTACAACAAATCTACAAGGGCTGCTCCAAAACTAATGTCTTCTATTTTATTATGTTGGCTCACAATCAACTTTATGGATGTCTTACAGATCTGCTCTAACAGGTCCATGTCTTTCTTGTGCTGGGGCCTCAGAGCTGAGTGCAGTGCTCCAGATGAGATCTCATGAGGGCAGATCAGAGGGGGAATATCACCTCCCTTGACCTGAAGGTTATACCTCTTTTTATGCAGTACAGGATATAGTTGGCTTTCTGAAATGCAAGTGCATGTCTCTGGGATCATGTTTAATTCTTTGTCCACCAGAATCCCCAAGTCCTTCTTCTCAGGGCTTCTCTCAATCCCTTTATCATCCAGCCTGAATTCATGCTTGGGATTGCTCCAGTCCAGGTGCAGAACTTTGCATTTGTTGAACTTCACCTGGATATCTGCTGGGAAAACCACACAGCAAGCCACAAGAGATCCAGGAACCTCCTGGAATGCGTGGATGATAACTTTCTGGTTCAAGTATTGGATAAACCAACCAGAGGTGAAGTGCTGTTGGATCTGGCGCTCACCAATGCAGAGAAGATCGTTAAAGGCATTAAGACTGGAGGCAACATAGGCTGCAGTGACTATGCCCTGACTGAGTTTGTGATCTCGAGGAACGTGGGCCTGGCAAAGAGTTGGGTCAGGACCCTGAACTTTGGGAGTGTAAGCTTCAGGCTGTTTAAGGAATTGTTGGATGAGATCTCCTGGGAAGCTGTCCTTAGAGACAAAGAAGTGGAAGAAAGCCGGCTCCTCTTCAGGGATGCCTTTCTGAGAGCACAAGAGCTCTCTGTCCCTCAGAATAAGAAAGCGAGCAGGGGAGGCAGGAAACCAACATGGCTTGGGAAGGACCTGCAGGTCAGTCTGAGGGAAAAGAAGAGATTGTACCAGTTGTGGAAACAAGGGCGTGCCACTTGGGGAGAGAACAGACATGCTGTCTGGATTTGTACAGAGGGGATTAAAAAAGCCAAGGCACAGATGGAACTGAACTTGGTGAGAGATGTTAAAAAATAACAAGAAGGGATTCTGTAGGTACACTGGCCAGAAGAGGCAGGCCATAAAGAGTGTACCTCCTTTGGTAAATGAGAAAGGAGAACTGGCTACAACAAATATGGAGAAGGCTGAGGTACTAAATGAGTTTTTTTGCCTTGGTCTTCACTGGCAGCCAGGATTCTTGTATTTCTCATGTCCCTGAAGCTCACATCCCTGGGCCTCTAGGTGGGAACTGGGAGAGTAAATCTCCCCCCGCTGTAAGGGCAGAGCAAGTCTGAGTCCTCCTCATGAGACTGAATGTATACAAGTCTATGGGGCTGGATGATGTGCATCTGAGGGTCCTAAAGGAGCTGGCTGAAGTGGTTGTTGAGCTGCTCTGCATCATATCCGAAACGTCATGGCTGCTGGGAGAAGTCCCCGGGGACTGGAACAAAGGAAATATCACACTCATTTACAAGAAAGGGAGGAAAAAGGACCCGGGGAACTAGAGGCTGGTGAGCCTTACCTCTGTGCCTGGGAGGATCATGGAACAGATCCTTCTAGAAGACATGTTAAGGCAAATGAGGGATGAACAGGTGATCCAAGACAGCCAGCATGGCGTTATCAAAGGAAGGTCATGTCTGACTAATCTGGTGGCCTTCTACAATGGAGTGACGACACTGGTGGACAAAGGGAAGGTGACCAATGTAATCTATCCGGACTTGTACAAGGCCTTTGACATGGGCCACCACCACATCCTTATCTCTAAATTGGAGAGAGATGGATTTGACGGGTAGACTATTTGGTTGATAAGGTATTGGTTGGAAGGCTGTAGACAGAGGGTTGTGTTGAATGGCACTATGTCCAGGTGGAGGCTGGTGACGAGCAGTGTCCCACAGGGAGCTGTCTTGGGACAGGTGCTCTTCAAAGTTTTCATCAATGACATCAGTGATGGGCTTGAGTGCACCCTCAGCAAGTTTGCCGAAGACAACAAGCTGAGTGGTGCGGTTGACACATTAGAAGGAAGTGAAACCATCCAGAGGGGCCTCAACAAACTCAAAAGGTGGGCCCATGTGAACCTAATGAGGTTCAGCATAGCAAAGTGCAAGGTTCTGCACTTGGGTCAGAGTAATCCCAGATACATACACGGACTGGGAGAAGAAATCCTTGAGAGTAGTCCTGCAGAGAAGGACGTGGGGGTCCTGGTGGATGAAAAACTGAATATGAGCCAGCAGTGTACTCTTGGAGCTCAGATGGCCAATGGTATTCTGGGCTCCATCAGAAGAGGGGTGGACAGAAGGGACAGGGAGGTGATTGTCCCTTTCTACTTTGCCTTCATGAGGCCTCATCTGGAGTACTGCATCCAGGTCTGGGGCCCAATACAGGAAAGATGTGGAGCTGTTTGAGAGGGTCCAGAGGAGGGCCACGAAGATGATCAGATGTCTGGAGCACCACCCCTACAAAGACAGGCTGAGGGAACTGGGCTTGTTCAGCTGGGAGAAGAGAAGGCTGCAAGGAGACCTCATTGCAGCCTTCCAGTATTTAAAAGGGGATTATAAACAGGAGGGAATCAACTTTTTACAAGGGTAGATAGTGTTAGGACAAGGGGGAATGGTTTTAAGCTCAAGGGGGAAGGTTTAGATTGGATGTCAGGTGGAAGTTCTTCACAGAGTGAGTGGTGAGGTGCTGGTACAGGCTGCCCAGAGAAGCTGTGGATGCCCCGTCCCTGGAGGTGCTCCACACCAGATTGGATGGAGCCCTGGGCAACCTGGTCTAGTACCAGATCTATGGCAGGAGGGTTGGAATTGATGATCCTTGGGGTCCCTTCCAATCCCAGCCATTCTATGATTCTACAGTTCTGTGATTCTATGATTCTATGATTTATGAGATTTGCATGGACTTGCTTCTCCAGCTTGTTCAGGTCCCTCTGGTTGGCATTCCTTCCTTGCAGTATGTTGACCACACCACCTAGCTTGCTGTTTTCTGTAGACATTCTGAGGGTGCACTCAATCCCACTGTCAGTGTCACTGATAAAGATGTTAAAACGGGTCCTAGAATGCTGACATATGTAGATACATACATACATACATATATGCATACATACATACATACTTATATACATATATAAAATTCTGTGATTCATAACTATGTTCAATGACTCTATGAAGACAGATTTCTGATTTTTCAGACATTTGGATCTGGCCATACCAAAAATACAAATTAATGTTTGGATTTTGTCATAGAAAATTATGTTTCATTGGGATGAAACACTCCATCTTTCCAGAGGCTGCTAAAATGCCACTGGCACCTAAATGGAATCTGTACCTCTTATTCTATACCTAGAGCTAGATAATCATGAGAAAATGAAAGAAAGGGGGCATATGTGTACTAATACTATGACATTTCATGTGGAAGCAAGTAGGTGCATAGAGTCAATCTATTTTCTTCAGAATGTACCTGGAGGGACAATAGAAATTACTGAGTCATTTGGCTAAATAAATGTCAATGTAAGCCCCTATAAGATGGAGATAGAGGGACTTTCTAGCAATTGGTTACCAGTGGTTTGCAACTGTGGAAGACTGGACTACTCCTGGGAGATTCCTCCAGATGTTCTGTGGAGCTATCTGAACCCATCTGCCTGTGGAGCTGTGTGTTTTCTCTCACTGAGCTACCAACAGCATCTGATGTGCAGTTTGAGCTTTCAGTCACACAGCTTTTTGCAAGGGGAGCCATACTGCCAATATATTGAGAGCCAGATGACAAAGCTTTTTAAGAACTATGGTTTTGTATCAGTCTGGACATCTGATATGAACTTCCAACTCTCCTGCTTAGCCTTATCATCTCACAAGTCATGGTTACAGAAAAAGCCCATTTGCAAAGATGGTAGTTCTTCCTCAGCATGCTTGTGTGCTACTGCCTGATGTACTTTTAAAAACAGTTTGAGACCTGAAAATTTTTTATTTGGCAACATGCTGTTTCAACGGCCACCTAATGAGTTTAGTAGCACGAGAAAACTAATAAAATAAAAATGAGGGTTTTCTTGGCAAAATCAGAATAACGTAGAAAGGAAGGTAGGAATGAGACCAAGCTACTCTACTCCTCTAGCAGTTTGTTTAGTAGACTACTGACTACTAACATTAAGTAGAAATGTATTCATAAAATTCATTCCTAATTTGCAGTGTTGTTGGTGAAATGGCAGTGGGAATGGACTTTTCATTAAGGTCATGAGTTCTGAAATATCTTAGAAACTGGCTATTTTCATATTTTCTTTAATAGATGTGAATTTCAAGATGTCAAGACAAGTCTGAATGCTGTGGGGTGATAAAGGAAATAGTTTACACAGCACCAAGAAATTGGGTTCCTTCAGTGTTCCTTTCCTAATTATTAAAAGATCTTTTGTTTTACTTTTTAACAAACAGGTATTTTTCAAATTTTATTTTGGAGTGGAAGAAAAGGGAAGAAAATAGAAGGCAATCTTAGCTAACTTCAGAGGAAGCTTACTTTTTAACTAAGCTTTAGTTATCAAATCACAGAAGTTTTAATCAGGCCAGTGTACAGAGTTTATAAGAGAGGAGCTCTGACTTACTCACAGTAGACATCAAAGATCTTTACCTTCATCTTGGAAGGACTTGGAGGTAGTGAATTGTTTCTGGAACCAGAAATCAACATTCTAGATTGTAACATGAATTATGTAGTAAAGGTATTCATTGAGAAAAAAGAAGTTGTAATTTCTTTTGATTGGTAAAAACACCTTAATCATCCTACTGCTCAGTGTCTTCCTTTGCTCTATGTGCCCATCAGCCTGGTTCTGCTTTTTCCCTGCACCACATCTTCCAGTTCTACCTTCCTTTTCCTTTACCTTGTATCTAGCTGCTGGTCCCAAGTATGGCAGATTGCCTAGAGAGCATGTGAAAAAATCATTTCCTTCTATCCCATTCCTCTTTGCTCTGACCTTAGAAGTCATGGCTGCTGCTGTCATCCTCAAAATCAGCATTACAGACCTAGGAAATAAAAAGATAAGATTTTACAGTAGATACTGAAATACATTAGAGTATGGAAAAGCAGTGGGACACCCAAAGTTCAATTGCTTTCTGTAATGACATAGTGAATTACCTCTACTAATTGGTAAGATTTTTGTTACAGACACAATGGCAAAATTGTCAGTGTGCAAAGATTTTTTAATCCTTGTATAGATAGTATGTTTGCTCTCCATACTTCTTCAAAAAAGTAAACTCAGACAGTGTGGTGAAGTGAACGGATTATTTCTTTTTCACTCTCATTGTTTAAAAGATGAAATGTTGACACAACCCTGGTGGGATTGGCACCTATTTCTTCCAAACGCTCTTTTATTTTGAAGTGGATGCTTAGAGAACCAAAGTCAAGCCTTTACGTGTGCATTTTGGAATATCTAACGATCTACAGGAAAGCTGGGGAGGGACTCTTTACAAGGGCATGTAGCAAGGGGAAATGGTTTTAAACCGGAAAAAAGGTAGATTTAGACTAGCTATTAGGAAGAAATTCTTAACTGTGAGGTTGGTGAGACACTGGAAAAGGTTGCTCAGTGAGGTTGTGGATGCCTCCTCCCTGGAAGCATTCAAAGTCAGGCTGGATGAGGCTTTGACCAATCCGGTCTAGTGGGAGGTGTCCCTGCCTATAGCAGGGGAGTTGGAAGTATGTGATCTTAAAGGTCCCTTCCAACCCAAACCATTCTATGATTCTATGATCTCCTAGGAATCTGACTATCATCTACAGACAGCATGTAGCCTCACAGTTTTACTTATATGTTAGAGACATGGATTATTCCTGGAACCATCCTTCTCTACCTCCTCTGCTTCCATTTTCAGTATAACTGGTCTTAAGAAACAGAATCAATTTTTAACAGTGGAATGCCAAGAGTGAGGACAACTGGGATCCCTCTGGCTGTTTTTCAGACAGAAATGGATGAATGGAAGTGGAAAAGAATTTCCTGAGAGAAAAGGAATTAAATCATAGCTGTCAGAAACAGAGAGTTTGAATTTGAAAATTGGAAGTATGACCTGACCACCTGTTTTCAAGCCTAAGTCTCATTAAGAATGGAATCTAGGGAGAAAAGATGCAAAAAACAGTCAGAAAATCATATTCAATGCAATATTTTTAAAAATAAGCCTAGGGAGGAAAAACTAAGTACAATCTTGGCTCAGATTGACTTGCGGAAACAAACTTTACAACTGGCAAAGGGTATAAGGCAGGTATGTTTATTATGGCACTGCACACGTACGCCGGGTGTGAGGGGGGTAGCCCCTGCCTATCTTGCACATGAAAAGGCAGAAAACTTCCATATTTGACGATCAAAGTCATTCATATTCATAGCATTCCTGAGGGAGGGAGGGACTATTGCAATTAATTCCAAGAAATTATTATAATATGCTCCACCTCAGAGTCACACCCCTTGAGCATGTGTAGTGCCTCCTGGTGGTCATCTTTGGGGACCGTGGGGATGAAGGCCATATCTCTTTCTCACTGTGTACTCTTGACCTTGGCATGGTTCAGGAGAGTGACCCAGCTTCAGCTGGTTTTTCTTTAGGATGTAGTCTCCAGTTCAGTTCCATCAACCAATCAGCAACATCTAGGTTTCCTTGCCCCATTAACCCACATCCATCTTTTATTGTTTGTTTTAAACCGTATTTTACCCCTTCCTCCCTCAAGATGAAATCAAACACTGAGATTCTCCTTAACTTTGCTCCTGGAATATTGCTCCTCATGGACAATTCTAGGACAGTAACAAATGGAACAGGGCACGCTGAGTAAAAATTAGGCAAAAGACTCAAAAATTCCACTATATTAAAAAGGTATTATCTTTATGACTCAAGTAGATTTACTACAAAGGAGTTTTAATTTAGTTTTCCTTTCCTACAATAAAGCCAGTGCATTGCATTGGAGAATTCTCTGCTTTTCCTGCAGCTGCTGTGGCATACTAACTTTTTAAAATGAGTTATGTGCCCTGAAGACTGAAAGGGAAGAGGTTACAGAGACACTGCTGCTTTTGCATCTGGGTAAAATAAATCTACCTTATTTTATTCAGAGTAATGTAGTTTATTTGTTTAGAGTAAAGTAGTTTTGTTAAGAAAAGTGTAGGCCTGAAACTTAGCTTAAAAATCAGATTCCATATTACTATGGTATCTCTGAATTTCCTGGCTGAAGCAAGAAGATAATGTCCAAATTTTTGAGATAAATCCCTTTTTTAGAAAGTTCTTTATGTTGAAAGTCCAGTGAGCATAAGCCACGATTGTGGTTTAAGCAGGCGGATAACCACAACATAGCCATTTGCTCGCTCACTCCTGCCCTGCTCAGGGAGAGGGGAAAAAACTGAAAGATGCAAAACTTGTGGATTGAGATGAGGACAGTTTAATAAGAAGGGGGGGTGGGGGTGGGGAAGGAAAGAAAATGAAGAAAAACACCAACCCAACACCAATTCAACAGAAAACACTACAAGAAAAATAATAAATAAGACAAGTGATGCACAGTGTAATCTCTCACCATCAGACAACAAATGTTCAATCAACCCCTAAGCAACTGCAGTCCCCCCAGCCAACTCCCCCAGTTCTACTGTTCAGTGTGACACCATATGATAAGGGATATCCCTTTGGCCAGTCTGGGTCAGTGCTCCTGGTTCTACTTCCTCCCAGCTCCTCACTGGCAGAGCAGTCAGTGTGAGAAGCTGAAACATACTGAACTCTATGTAAGCACTGCTCTGCAATAACTAAAACGTTAACATTATTCTCATCCTAAATAAGAAAATTAACTCTAGCATAGCTGAAACCAGAACAGCCATATAGTAAGTTTGCCAGACAGTTAGGGTCACTCCAGTGATTTCTGTGCATATTTTTAGAAATCTGTACTGTGATTGGTATGGAGCTGATTTCCTCTTAGCAGTTCATATAGAGCTCTGTTTTATGTTGGCAGCAAAAAACAGTGTTGATAACACCTGTGTTTGTGCCCCAGCAAGTAGCATGGCAGTGGGCAAGAGCCTAGGAGAGTTCACAGGCAGCAGAGGTAATTAGAATTGACCAAAGGAATATCCCATAACATATTATGACATGGTCAGCAATAAATATTGGGTCTGCAAGTTACTCCAAACCAGCTGTTGCTGAGAGAGTGGCTGGTTGTGTATGATTGCTTTTGCATTACTTCCTTCTGTTTTCTTCCCATTCACTTACTAAACTTACTTAACTTGACCCATGAGTACTTTTTCTTACTTTAGCCCTTCCAGTTCGTTCCTTCACCCAAAAGGGGGCAAGTGAGTGAGCAGTCAGGTGCAGGCCTATCTGACAGCCAGAGTTAACCCACCAAAAACCTGAACATTCATAAAAGCTTCTTTTAATGGTACTGAATGTGTTGGGTATGCAAAACCATGTTTATCTGCCCTCTTATTAATTTAAGATTAGATTAGATAGTGAGTGAGTTGTACAAATCACAAGGTGAGTAGTGCTTTAGCAGGAGGTGGATTTTTTTTGGCAGAGGTTCATCTGCTGCTGGATTTTTGAGGATGATTAGAAATAACTTCAGTAGATGTCATTAACAC
The DNA here is from genome assembly GCF_002078875.1 of Numida meleagris. Taxonomy (NCBI): domain Eukaryota; kingdom Metazoa; phylum Chordata; class Aves; order Galliformes; family Numididae; genus Numida; species Numida meleagris. The sequence goes on from NW_018363448.1 coordinate 924,348, forward strand.
TCCTGTTGCTGGACAGCTAGATGACCTCAGAGTAGCTCAGGAATGACAATATTCAGTGCAGGAATCTTTCTTTCATCAGACGTTTAAAACAGGGACAATTCCAGAGCTGAGCAGAGCCAAGTCCTCTTCTTACCTATAGAACTGACAAAGCAGGGACAACACTTGTGCGAATCATCTCTAGTTTCAGCATATTTTACTGGTGATTTGAATGGAGAAGTTTCAAAGATGGTAAGCCATTCCCTTCCATCAGATAGAGACATCTCTCATTTGCTCTCACCTGAACCAGATGTAAACCAGGCAGCCAAGATGAGACACATTCCTTACCTCGTGGCCCTTCTCGTGTCTTTTCTGATCCCATTTGTTTTTCACCTCTTTCATGTTAGCAACATCAACAATTTCTCTTCTTAAATCAGAATTATAACTCTTATCATTTTTTTTCTTAGAACAGCAAAGAACATGTGCCAGCAGTGGATAAGACACAGGCCAAAGTCTACAGGCTTTTGGCACTGTGGCTCTGTTTCTTCCAGCTGAGGAGCAATAATCTGACTCCTCTGAAGTAGCAGGACCTCATACCCTGACAACTGCAGCCTTGTTTTACAGTTCCAAGCCATTCAAACACATGACAAAAATCACAGTCAGCAACATCCATAGTGGATTTTTTTTCCCACCTTAGTAGTTCTTTCTCTCCTCTGATGTGGGCTTGGAGATATACTTTGTGGTATCACTGTTATGTTTTTCATTTATTTTTCCACACTTAGCTACACAGAATGAAACACTCCCTTTTAGACACCAGTCCAAATTATTCAAGAATACTTTTGACAGTTGCCAAATAATTTAGAAGGATACCTTATTAACACCTACTCAAAACAGACCTGACAACTCAGAAGAGTAAAGCTTTCACTCACTTTAAACTATTCTGGGCATGCTGAATTTACCAAGGATATTAATTTCACTGAAACATGTTTTCTTCCTCTTATTTGGGTGAAGGGACTTCATGGTTCTCTGGCTTAGAACACACATATTGCCATTTACAAATTGTTAGTTTTCTACCACTTGTCACCATCAAAATCTATACTTCAGCTGATGAGACTTTAATAGAATGCCCAGTGTTTTAAAAGACACACTTATGTTCAGCAAATAACTCACTAAAATACTTAATGGGCTCTGCAAAAAACATACATACTACCCAACTGGTCAATCAAAAGTCTTGCTTTCAAGGGTTCGCTCATATCATTCTTACATTTACAGTCCAGCAAATAATGATAGCATAAAATCACCTGATTAGTTTAATTCACCTGTCTTTCTCGGTTGCAGATTGTTTTGGGAATAATGTTTCTTGCATCAATTGAGAATATTCTACCAAAAGTTATGTGTGATGCTGGCTGACATCTTTTGCAACACTGAGAAGTGTTCCATGGGCAGACTAGGAAAAGCCTGGCATGTATTCAGAATGAAGAAGAGTGAGGCTCATTACTATTAAATATTAATAAAAAATGTAACTCCAAGTAGAGTTCTTACATTTATATAGTCAGAGAGCATATAGCTAGGAATGCTTTCAGGTATGTGGCCTTCATTTAACGCAGGTAGTGGAAACTCTGGGGACATGGGTTTTGATTCAGGAAATTCCCTCAAAGTTTTTTAAAAAGCTGCATCACTTGCTTACCTAAAACAATATGTCCCTGTGAAATGCATGGATATTTAATATCTAGGCAGCATACACCATGTGTTCATCATTATGGATAAATACATCTCTCAGCACCTGACATTTTAGAAAGAAGAGTAAAAAAGAAAGCCCCAGGCAGCATCAAAAAAAGCTAAACCAAAACAAAACAAAAAGCAGGAAGGACCTGTCATTGCTGCAGCAGTTAACCTCTTTACCTTATCCCTCAGTCCTAAGCACCTGCTGACTCTAAGTCCAGGAATTAAAAAAAAAGCTAGTGATGAGGAACAGGATCAGGCAGGTTTAGCCTTAATTTTTGTTGTAGTCTTTGCTTAGTTAGCAGGCCTCTTCTATGGAGGAAGCTGTCAGAAGTGTCATGGAAGTGCTGGAAGAGCAAGACAGTAGTTTGCTCTCCAGTCCAGGTCCTTACTGCAATGAGTGTTACAAACACAAGTGCACCCCAAAACGTACAGAACTCCCACATAAAATTTCAAATGTGCCAGTGGAACAGAGGTGGCTGATCTCCAGGATCTGCTATTGACATGTCTACATTGTCTACTCTGTATGGAGCTTAGCTGTTACAAATTTCAAGGCTTCTCTTGTTTCACACCTTCAGCATAGTTCAGGGATCTTTTTCCGGACTGGGCAGTATAGTTGCATTTGATTAATTCTTGACCTTCAGAAAACAGCTGAGGCAAGATGAGGCAAGGAGTAACATTAACACTGCAGCAGGTGGTACCCTTTACCTCATTTTTTGTGCCTCAACACCTTTTGGCATGGCACTCATAGGCCTGGTGTTGTCAGCCTACAAAGCATGATGTTTGACATTTTAAAGGCACACAGAGATCATGAGTACTAGCAATAGGGTAATGAAGCTGGTGAAGGATCTGGTGAAGGAGCATAAGTCTTATGAGGAGCAGCTGAGGAAACTGGGCTTGCTTAGTCTGGAGAAGAGGAGGCTCAGGGGAGACCTTCTCACTCTCTACAACTACCAGAAAGGAGGTTGTAGAGAGATGGGGATAAGCAATAGGTGATGGCCTTCAGTTGTGGCAGGGGAGGTTCTGATTGGATATTAGGAAAAATTTCTTCTCACAAAGAGTAGTGATGTATTGGAACAGGCTGCTGAGGGAAGTGGTGGTGTCACTGTCTCTGGAGGTTTTCAAGAAAATGGTGGATGTGGCACTTAGGGATATGGTTTAGTGGGCATGGTGATGGGTCGACGGTTGGCCTAGATTATCTTAGTGGTCTTTTCCAAACTTAACGATTCTATGATTCTAAATTCTGTCTCCCTTTCTAATCTAACTTGCTGATAAAGTCAGCAAGTAATTAGATTAAGTAATCTAAGTAATTAGATTACTCCTCTCTTTCAAGAGTCCTGACACCCTGAGTGAACAGGCTTCTTCAGTGGCCACAGTCTGCCAGGAATGTGGCCTCCTTTCCCACTAACTACTGAACTGATAAAAGCCAGTTCAGGCCTCTTATTCTTTCCTTCATATCTAATTGTTTCTGTTTCCTTCCTCTGTAAATTGTGAATATACAACCTCAAGAGCGCACTATTTTTAAAAGCAAATTTTTTGTTTTTGCCTTTGGAAAAAGGTAGATCACTCTTTCTATCAACAGGCAGATATCCCAGTCTGCAGCTACTAGTCCTTGAAGCCCACCGTTAAATGTACTTGCTCTGACATCTTGGCAACATCACAGTTTGCCTTTAACTGGATAAGCTATTATTTGCTGTATACTTCCAGATGTTGCATTCATATTGACTTCAATAGACTCTCCAGTGTTTTCAGTGATGAAACGAATGGCTTTAAACTGGAAGAAGGTAGATTTAGACTAGACATTAGGAAGAAATCCTTTACTGTGTGGGCAGTGAGGCAATGGAATAGGTTGTAGATGTCCCCTACCTGGAGGCGTTCAAGGCCAGGTTGGATGGGGCTTTGAGCAACCTGCTCTAGTGGGAGGTGTTTCGGCATATAGCAGGGGCTAGGAATTAAATGATCTTAAAGGTCGCTTCCAACCCAAACCATTCTATCATTCTATGATACTATGAATTCTTTTTGAAATACCTTCTTATCCTTCCTATAGTTTCAAACCTTCATGATTGCCAAACAAATAAACACCAAAACCTGACACAAGGTGGTAGTGGAGAGAAGGAAAACAGAAGAATGAGAGTATTCTGAAGTACTATAGATATCAAATAAGTCATGTGTTTTCCCTGTGGAAAGCTTCCTGTGGATGGCTGAAAATTAAGAGTCCAGTAGTATGAACAGTGAAAATGTTACGTGACTTTTAAAGTATAGGAAAATCTTTAAAAGGTTAAACCAGAAAAAATATTTTGAAGAAGGGATAGAGTGGGAGTCAATGCTCTGAACATTTTGAAGAAGAAGTAGCTTTGGGCAAGAATGAGAACCATGCTCACAAAGAACTGGGAAATGAAAATTAAACCATCACAGAGAAAACTGGTATAAGTTCTCCATGATAGTTTTACTTTTATAAAAGAATGTGAATGAGAAAGGAGGAAATGGGGGTAGGGGCGAGAACATGGAAAGAAGATCCTCAGCAGAAGAGGCAATGCCCTGAACAACTTTCTCAAACTACTCTGCATCTTGGAACAGCAATATGTTGCCTAAAACGGTTAATCAGTACAAGTCAAAGCATATCACTTTCACAGAACTCCAAGTAAATGTGTGTGAAAGCAGAACTTTTTTATTTATGCAACCAAAGTGCGAGTTAGGGAACAAGGATGATTAAGTGCGGGTATACTATAGGTTTCTAAAAAAATGCGATAGATGCTGACATCACTGTATGCAAGGTAATGGGAAAGGCTCATTGAATCCCTTGAAGAGCATTAACCAATGTTCCTATAGCAAGGAACAGGCAATGCTGAAGTAACTTATGGCCCTTCTATCCTTCTGTTTTCAATACAGAGATGCTGTTAGATAAGGAAGGTGAAAACAGTGGACTTTGCACTTGAATTAGAATACAGTGAAGATGATGACAAGTTAATGTTCTTCAGTGAAGTTAATGTTTTTTAGTTCATCTGATGATTAACTCACTGCCTTGGGGTAGGTTCTAAGAAATCTCTACATCTTGCTTAAACCAGCTATTTCAGAGCAGAGCAACTGAGCAGATGCTACCAGATAGTCTTCAGATACAGATGTAATCCAGCTTTAATAAATAGCTTGAGAAGGGCTATTCATGTAGGCTTAGCACCCTAGAGTTCCTGGTAAGTTATCAGTAGATTTCTTAAACAAGGTTATGTTTTTGTTTTTGTTTTTTAATTTTCTTCCCAGTCTGTGTTACAATTCTTGCTCTTGCAGAGTCCATAACTAAATGGGCAAAACACACCAGACTCGGGAGCTATCTTAAGTTGAAATAGTCAGAAATGGGCAGAGTGTTTGGACAAAGTACAGTATAATGCAGTCTCAGCTTGGGTTGACTACAGTTTGGCTTCTGTTTATAGCTGTACTGGAGACTGGGTCATTGCTAGACTGTCTCAGACAACATTCTTATGTTGACAGGCAAACTTGAAAAGCACCTTGAATTCTCCGGAAAAACAACAACAACAAACATTACTGTATAGACAGTGGGGAAGAGGAGTTTGACTTTGAGACTGACTGCAGTTCACACAGAAACAATTCTCGGCTAGTATAAATCTACAAGATCTCACTGATATCAAGGAGCTCCACTAGTTTACCTCAGTCCAATGCAAAATAGATAAAAATATGCTGCTTAAAATGCTTAACGTTCTGAACTACACTAGGCCAATGAATGTATTTAATAAATTATTTGAATCATGGCTTTGGCATTCACATTAAACATTTAAAATGGTTGACAGAATTTCTCTTCTGCATAAAAACTGCTAAAAATGCTGATTCTGAAATATTTAAGAAGTTTGGTTTGAATTAATTTTTAAAGGTTGGATTCTTATCCCAAACTTTTTAGATATTTTTGGGCAGAGGATCATATGTGAACAAGCTTTCCTGTGTGGTCTGTAGGCCTTATGCTTGGCAGTATTAGAATTACCACAGGAAGAGTTTTTTCTCATGGCATTTTGTCTTCTAGTCACAAGCAAAGCCTGGAAGTCAAGAGGCGTGGGAAATTAAAATAAAAGGGGAAACAGTTAACCAAAATTCTGTGAAAAGGGCTTGTATTCACTACAAGTTATGGGAAGATCAGATCCATTCTCTATGATTCTATGATTCTTCCACGTTTAATAAATTACAAGATAAGGTCAACGAAGTTAGACGTATGTGGAGACACTAAAATATCTCAGGCCTTTCTATTTGCCAGTTGAGTTATTTTCTCCCACTCTGTAGCCTCTAAACCAGGTGGAAAAAAGATAATTTCCCAGTTAATAGAATCCTCATTGCTTCTCTTGGGAACTATGTCATGTTTAATAGTTTATAATGCCTTGATACTTCTTTTTTCTGGTATATAGGAATATCAGTTCATTTCATCCCCTTCATTGAAGTCAGATTATTGTCTGAATTAGTTACTCCTTCTGAACCCCTTTTGATTTAGCCTATTACGTCTCTCTAAAGTAAGAGAACATTGCTAACTCCCATTTATAATACGGAGTAGAACAAATATAGGATATTCCATAAACTATACACAAAGTCTAAGCCAAAGGAAATAACAGAACTCAGTTTCCCCAGTTTTAGACAAGTTTTTAGCTCCAAGTTTACCCATGCTCTGTTGCAAGTGAATTAGTCAGTTCCATTTCCCTAGAATCATAGAATCACCAAGGTTAGAAAGGACCTCCAAGATCACCTAGTCCAACTGTCCACCTACCACCAATACTTTCCCACTACAATATGTCCCTTTGTACAACATCTAAACACTTCTTGAACACTTCCAGCAGCAGTGACTCCACAACCTTCCTGGGTTCCAGCACCTGACCACTCTTTTGGAGAAGAGATTTTTCCTAATATCCTGGTGCAACTTGAGGCCATTTGCTCTAGTCTTATTGCTAGTTACGCACGAGAAGAGGCTGACTCCCACCTTGCCACAAACCCTTTTCAAGTAGTGTAGAGAGCTATAACATCTCCCTGACACCTCTGTGTTGAGATGCACTGCCCCTGATGTTTCGTCAGACCTCTCCCACTCCTGCCATCCTCTAACCTTTTCATAGTCCCCTGATATTGTACCCTTCAATTCTACACATTTTCTTAAAAGATTCACTTTTTTGGTGTGCTGATTCTTTTGATATATTCAAAGTTTGCCACAGAATAACTTTTCCATCAGAGCACAGGTTGTTCTAAGTCTTATTTTTATCATTCCCCACCTCTGAATTTCACTGAGAAGAAAATAATCTCATAATAGGAAGAGAGCCACAGAGGTAGCTCAACTTTCAAGTTTAACTGAAACTTTAAAAAAACCAAACAAGCACAAAAACCACCTGAAATAAGAAAGTGTCTGTTGAATAATATAAGCCACTTGAAAAGCTGGAGTTTTCCAGCTGAGATATAAGGCCATATCAGAAGGGATTTGTTTGTTAAATTGTCTGTACTTCAGCATCCCTGGCCTCGACAGCATGGTCCTACTTTCCTTCTTGTTTGAACAAAATCATTTGAAGAAGAGAATATATATTTTCACGTGAAGGGAGTTCAGTTTTAGAGATGTGGATTTCAGCTTAAAGAAAACATAAATTTTGTCTAGATTTCTGCTCAAGTGAACAAGTCTTTTCCCTAAAATGAACTAATGTAAGGACAGTCACTCACCATGTTTCCCATTTACTGCCACAAGTATGTAATCTGAAAGCATAGCAACAAACAGATGATTTCACCTTCATAATTTACCACCACATTTGTTCTTTAGAGGTTAACATATTATGGTTATTTATTTCGAAAAGAAAAATTAAGTGATAGATTATTTGTCTCTTCTGCAAACATATTATGTATTATGTTAGGGAGAACTAACTGATGTGAAATATTTAAATGGCATAGAACTTGTTCACAAATAGCAAGTCTAACTCATATACAAATTGAAAGAAAATGAAAACTAACAAACCATATGAGGGCTGTATTGCAGAATCATAGCATCATAAGGGTTGGAAGGGACCTCTGGAGATCATCTAGCTAACTCTCTTGCTAAATCAGGTTCCCTAGGGTAGGTTACGCAGAAAAGCATCCAGGCAGGTTTTGAATCTCTCCTGAGAAGGAGTCTCCACAACCTTTCTGGAGGACCTGTTACAGTGTTCTTATCCACCCAAATTAAAGAAGATATTTCTCATGTTCATATGGAACTTCTTCTGTTTCAGTTTGTGCTCATTGCCTCTTGTCCTGTCACTGGGCATTACTGAAAAGAGCCTGTCTACATCCACTTGATTTCTGTCCCTTAGATATTTATAAGCACTGATGAGATCACTTCTCAGTCTTCTCTTCACCAGGCTGAATAGTCCCAGGTCTTTCATCCTTTCCTCATAAGGGAGATGGTCCAGGTTTCTAATCAGTTTTGTAGCCCTCTGTGGACACTGTCAAAAGTCTTGCTGAAGTCAAGGTACACTACATCCACCGCTCTCCTCTCATCTAGTCAGCTGGTTATGACATCATAGAAGGCTAACATTTCCCTTTGGTGAATCCATGTTGACTACTCCTGGTAACCTTCTTCTCTTCCAACTTCCTGGAGATGACATCCAGAATAAATTGTTCCATCAACTTCAAAGGTTACCTTTTCCACAAAATGAGGTAATCAGATGCTATTCTGCCCTGGACTTCCCCATGTGAGAGATAACATCTTTCTGTTAGGTCCTCAAGTTGTTGAAATTAGAATAAATTCCTGAACTGCAAGCTTTAGTGGCTCAGAAGAAATAAAATAAGTGGTGTGATTTTATGCAGTAACCATTTTGCTTGGGAAGTCTTTTTATTCAGACTATTCTGTATTTGTTTGTCTACTGGATTTATTGCAATAGTCATTCTTTAAGAAAGATTTTAAGGGTGACAGGACATCGCTCACTGGATACATGTGAGAGAATTTTCTCTGTTGAGGTTTTCTCTGTTGGGAAGAAGTTGAGAAAGAGAGAAGTTTTGCTAAATGACTAATTTGGTTTTAGATATCTGTGACAGCTGGAACAACTGGTGTGCAGGAAGCACTCTTCAAGTGAGATTTTAATCATTATGATGGCACTGGCAGTTTAGGACAGACATCTTTATTTTAGGAATATAATTTTTGCACCTTCCAAAACAGTATTGAAGAACCTAACAGTGATAGCGTTTTGCGTGTCTGTGAATGAACTTGGCCAGTGAAAGGAAAGAGACACTGGTACCAAATTAATGAAAAAGAAAGACAGAAAAACAAAGCAATCAGTACAAACAACAGATTTGGCAAGAAATCATCTGTTGGATATACATGAATTAATATTTTTTTCTCCATGCTCTCTTTACAGAGGGAGAAAGTAGACACTTCCAGATGCTGATTCAGTCCTCCTGAGATAGGTTTCCAAAACATGTGTGATGAGTCATTTTCTAGTCATTTTCTAGTGTTCTCTTAGATATGTTCTTAGATATGTAGATATGTTATATAACTATAAAGATTTTCCTAAGACATATAGGCAGAGCAGCTAAGGCATCTTCTTATTCCTTTGCCCTGATTTACTCCAGTCACATGTTCATCTACATATATTGCTTAAGATTTGCAAAAAAATATGTCATGATGGAATTTCCATACATTTTAAACTATGCAGCAGACAAATATTTTCTTATATATATAGCTCACTTCTTAAGTCTATATACAGCTACAATTCTTGGTAAAAAAAAAATCTTTTGAACAGCTCATTTGCATTTCTTCTTCAGACAGCTCCCAAGAACATGATCAGTCAAATAATGAAGACAACTGAAAAACATTAAAGTCAAACTTTAAAGAGACTGTGTTGTATAATCTTTCCTCCTCTGAAAATTCCTGCTTGCTGTTGGACAATACAGAGAAAGAACAACAAAGCCCCTAGCATACGAAATGTTGCATTCTCTGACAAGGGCAGTGTCCAACTTCTACTGCTGCCTAGTGTAAAAGAGTCCATTTAAACCACATGATGTGAAAATGAAAGGAATCAGAGGCATTTAATTTCCTTTATCTTTCCAATAATTTATTTCATCCTCAGGTCATCTTTTCCCCAACAGCATCTTTTTTAAGTTGCCCATTTAAGACATTTTTCATTTCAGAACAGTTTTTTCAGCTGAGTGATTGGAGAAGGATTATTTTATCATTGCACTGTCTAAAGTCTAACACAACAGTGTCTGGATATTTCTGAGTGATACCTTCAGATTATTTAGTAAAATCACAACAGGAAACTAAAAGATCTTCTCTGAGTTAGAATTTCTGCCTGATATAGAAATATTTTAAATTAAATGATCATCATATGGTTCATATACGATGGAAGAAAGCCAGGCTGTGAGTGTGACTATACACAGTTTATGCACCAACATGCATGTTCACATTAGCAAAAAATAAGCAGAGTCTATAAATATAAAGCAAATAAAACAACTACCTGACAACATTTCCTGAAGCACAAGAGCCTAACTTTTGCAATATCAAAATCCAGTTAGACCCTGTCACACTACTGGTCTCGATCTCACTTTAAAAGTTTGCATGTTTTTTTATGGATTCGAAATTAAGTTATTCTTTGAATAAAGTCATGCTGAAAGGCACTGAGGAAGAATGGGACCTTTTCAGTTAAAATTCTAGAGAGAACTGAAAAAACCCTGATTCTTTACAAAAAAATATGCAATTGTATAGCAATCATATTCTCACATTCTTTACAACAATTTGTTTATTTTGCAGTAGCCCTGTTCCATTCTTTTACAGAGATCTATTTTATTTTATTTTGTTTTGTTTTGTTTTATTTTTAATATCGCTCTGCCTCTGACAAGCTCACCAGTCAAACTGTTGACCACTACACAAACCATTCTGGCAGTGACAGAACTGAACTCATGTCATTGAGCAAAAACCAAAACAGGAATCTTGCTTAAAATAGTAGGTGATGACATTCAGATTGTCTGGGGTTTTATTTTTAACTATGTCAACATCGTGCCAGTGAAAGAACCTCAGATGTCCAATTAAAGTCATAAAGAGATTAGAGCTTTCTGGAGACAACTATCTTCACCTGGACTGTGCCAGGGTGACCCAGTCTGGGTCAATCTGTATTTTGTTTTGACCATGTTTACTATAGCTTTTGCAACACACCTCAGTCCCAGCTCATATCTTCTGCCTGCTTTTCCTGTCCTGTCTGTCTCCCAGATCTCATCTAACTCCTGAGAATTCATTCTAGTGTTCACACAACTTTATGAAGACACTTATTCTGTTATGGTGTCATATAGGGTAAATAACACCCAGTTCTTTAGCTTGCAGCACCATGGATCACTCAGAGATTAAACAGAAATCTTGCAGTGCTGAAAGGGGCTGTTAAGTTATGAAGCCAGGTGAAGAAAAATAGGTGCGTACAATAAATACAATGTGTCTGTCTTTTCTTCATTAGGAAAAAAACAGGCTGATGTAGTCCTTTTTCAGTGAAAATTAAACACATGTAATTTGTTTAGACAAGAGACATTCAAATACTGTGCTTAAAGAAAAAGGTATTTTTTATTTGTAGAAACAAACAAAAAAAAAAGCACCTGAGAATACTGAAACAATTTCTGAGCCATTAGAAATGCTGATTTTTAAGAAAACTTAGGACACTGGGAAATTGCAGAGGATCAATAGAACACAAACATCAATAATAGTTATGAGGTAGGTTGGAGGGATTCAGGGCAAGTATGAGAATAGCTTGCCAGAGATGTTGGGCAAAATCACAGACAGGCTGCTATGGGAAACTATCCAAAATGAATGAAGAAATTGTGACAGTAAGATGAAAGATACACTATCATAAAAAGCTTGGGTTTGATTTCTAGTTATTTCCTTCTTTTAGAGACAACAGATTTGATGGTTAAAGACACCTATGAAGACGTAATATTTTTAATGCTATCTAAAGCATTTGGTAGAGTCCTGCGTGTCAACAATCTTAGCTGAAAAATGAGTAAATAATGGTAACAAAAGTGAGTATTTGTGTAGTTCATGTTAAATATATCAAAGCTTAAGTGATTACCACACTTGACTGTAAAAAATGGAGATCATCATACAGTGTAGTTACACTGCCATTCCTTGGTTCCTCTTCCTGTCTGACAATTACTTATCACCAAGGTTGGAAAAGACCTCTAAGATCGGCCAGCAGGTTGAGGGAGGTGATCCTGCCCCTCTACTCTGTGCTGGTGAGTAGAGTACTCACCTGGAGTACTGCATCCAGATGTGAAGTTCTCAGTACAGGAGAGACATGGACCTGTTGGAGCACATGCAGAGAAGGGCCACAAAAATGATCCATGGAATTGAACACCTCTCCTATGAGGACAGGCTGAGACAGCTGGGGCTGCTCAGGCTGGAGAAGAGAAGGCTGTGAGGTGACCTGATAGCGGTCTTTCAGTATTTAAAGGGGAGCTACAGGAAAGAACAGGACAGACTCTTTAGCAGGGTCTGTGGTGATAGAACAAGGGGAAATGGCGTCAAGCTCGAAGAGAGTAGATTTTAGAGATTTTAATTTACAAAAGATTTTAATTTTTACCCTCTTTTACAGTGAGGGTGATGAGGCACTGCAACAGGTTGCCCAGAGATATGGTTGATGCCCCATCCCTGGAGACTTTCAAGGCGAGGCTGGATAAGTGTAGTAGGCGGCAACCGAAGGTACGGGCTGGGACGCGCTAGGACCTCCCCTGCCCAGAGCTTGTGGGCGTAGACGAAGCGAACAAAGAGATAAGGGAGATAAGGAAGGATATATAAGACTTTGTAACAATGCAATAAACGCCATTTTGCCACTCATCATATTGGTGTGTGCAGGATGGTTGGGGACTAAGTGTTAGTCCTTGCAAACAGGGTGCAGTTCACGAACGGAATATCTGTGTTGAGTAATCAGCAGATAAGACCCTGGTCAAGCTGGTTTAGCTGCGGATGCCCCTGTTCATTGCAGTGGAGTTGGACTAGATGTCCTTCAGAATTCCTTTCCAACTCTAAGGATTCTATGATTCTATGATTCTGCAATTCTAAAAACCTGTAGAAATGAGCTCTCACCCTGGCCTTGCCCAGGGCTGTCACGGGAAAGATCAGCCCCATCACTGAGCATTGATACTGATCTATATATTTCAATGGAAACATGTCCCTGGATCACATCATAGGCTGAGTTGGGTCACTGCCTGGAGGTACAGCATATTACAAATGCAGAGGAAGAGTATCTTAGGACTGTACAAACAGTAGAATGTTTAATGAAGGAAACGAAAGGAGAGAAAGGGAGAGGTCAAGGTGGTTTGGATAGGAAGAAATATGGAAAACAGGAAGAAGGAAATAAAAGAGTCTCATGTGTAGCAGCTACTTGTCAGTACCATTGCCCAGCCATTCCCTGTATCTAATCATAGAATCATAGAATCATTAAGGTTGGAAAAGACCACTAAGATCATCTAGTCCAACTCTCCATCTACCACCAATATTGGCCACTGAACCATGTCCCTAAGTACCACATTCACATGTTTCTCGAACATCTCCAGGAATGGTGACTCAATCATCTCCCTGGACAGCCTGTTCCAACACCTGACCACACTATCAGAGAAGAAATTTTTCCTAATATCTAACACAAACCTCCCCTGGCACAACTTGAGGCCATTACCTCCCATCTTATCGCTAGTTACAGGGAGAAGAGGCCAATCCCACCTTCATTACTACCTCCTTTCAGGTAGTTGTAGTGAGCTATAAGGTCTCCCCTGAGCCTCCTTTACTCCAGACTGAACAAGCCCAGTTGCCTCAGATGCTCCTCATAAGACTGGTGCTCCCTTCACTACCTTCATTGCCCTTCACTGAACACAGTCCAGGGCCTCAATGTCTTTCTTGTAGTGAGGGGCCCCAAACTGAACACAGTACTCGAGATGTGGCCTTGCCAGGTGTCAGTGGTTTACAGGCTTGTTCAGCCTGATTCCATGACTAATAGGGTGGGGAGACCCACGGACCCACGTCCTGGAAAAAGGAAAAGGGGGAATGAGGAAAAGGTAGGGAGATGGGCCTAAAAACAAAACAGCGGCAATGATCTGAGGAGGAAAGCTAATTTACTAAAAAAGATATCGGAATGCAAGATAACACAATATAATACAATGTAATACAATATAATACAATATAATTGGAATTGAAGCTAATAAAATACAATAAAATGAGAGAGAGAGTGACCAAAAACTGAAGACCTTACTCTGATGCTGAAGGTGAGATGTCTACCTGGGACAAGCAGAAAGGGAAAAGAGAGCGTCTCAAACGTCTCGTGATATGCGAACAGTTTTATCTTTCCTTCTGAATGGAAAACGGAAACAAAATGACACAAAGTCCTCTGGGGGAGTTTTTCTTCTCTTCTGAGAACCCAGAACTATCCACGATCCATGGAACTGGAGCATTACTTCTTTAATTCCTAGTGCACTACATGATGTTATGATGTGGAATACCACTAACAAAAAATCATAAAACCATGACAGCAGGGCTGAGTATGGAGGGATGGTCACCTCCCTGGTACTGCTGCCTAAATTCAGTACAGTTTGTCCTATTTTCTTAATAAAACTCCACTTATGCATGACAGTCTGTATTCTGTGAGGATGTTTGTACATGGAGGTCCACATGCCAGCCACTTGAGAACAGATCACAGGTCAGAAGGCCTGTATACTTGTGATGCTGGCAGCTGAAGCAAGTAAGGATGTGCATAATCCGGGGTGATAAACAGCTGTCTTAATTTCAGCTGGGATGGAATTGTTTTCTTCAGAGTGTGTGCTATGAGGTTATGCTTTTTGTTCTAGGTGAAAAACAATGTTGATAACACACCTATGTTTATAGTTGCATGCAAAGCTGTGCTGTGCAGAGCCAAGGACATTTGCAGCGAAAGGAGGGAACAGAATTAGTAAAGTGACTTAAATTGGCAAAAAGGATATTCCATACCCTATGACATAATTGTGGAAGGAGTTTTGAATGGGGAGGGAGTTCATCTGGCTCCCTTCCACTCCCTGGGGAGGCATGCTGGGCATCAGCCAGGAGGTGGAGAGCAATTGCTTATGCATCAGTTGTTATATACATATATATATATATATGTAGCCATAACTATTTTCCTTTTCTCAATCTTAGTAAATAGTTTTATCTCAACCCATGAGTTCTATGGCATCCTTATCCCTAAATTGGAGAGATATGGATCTGAAGGGTGAATGATTCAGTGGATAAGGAATTGTTTGGAAGGTTGCAGCCAGAGGGTTGTGGTCAATGGCTCTATGGCAAGGTGGAGGCTGGTAACAAGCAATGTCCCACAAGGGTCCATCTTGGGACTGGTACTCTTTAACATCTTTATCAATGACATAAATGATAGGATTGAGGGCACCCTCAGCATGTTTACTGATTACACCAAGCTGAGTTGATACAGCAGAAAGAAGGGATGCCATCCAGAGGGATCCAGATAAACTCAAAAGGTGGGCCCTTGTGAATCTAATGAGGTTCAACAAAGCAAAGTGCAAGGTTTTGCACTTAGTCGAGGTACTCCCAGATACGTATACAAACTGTGAGAACTCCTTGAGAAGAGTACTGCTGAGAAGGACTTAGGGGTCCTGATAGATGAAAAACTTAACATGAGCCAGAAATGTGTGCTTGCATCCTGGAAGGCCAATGATATCCTGGGTTCCATCAGAAGAGGGGTGGCCAGCAGGGCAAGGGAGGTGATTGCTCCTCTCTACTCTGCCCTTGTGAGGCCCTAGCTGGTGTATTGTATCTGGATCTGTGACCCTCAACACAGGGAAGATGTCAAGCTTTTGGAGAACATCCAGATGAGGGCATCAAAGATGATCAAAAGGCTGGAGCACCTCTCCTATGAAGACAGGATGAAAGAACTGTGTCACAAACCAAAGACGTTGAGGTTCATTATATTAATCCCAATCCCTCTGAATTAAGACTTGGAATGGAGTCAAGGTGTTGGTCAAGCAATGGTGAGCTTATATTTACTAAAAGAGAGGTGAGAGAGAGAAGGAAAAAAAAAAGAGAAGAAAAGGAGGAAGAAAGGAAAAAGGAAAGAAAAGCAAGTAATAGAATCAGAGAATCATAGAATGGTCTGGGTTGAAAAGGACCTCAAAGATCATCTAGTTTCAACCCCCCTGCCGTGGGCAGGGTAGCCAACCACAAGACCAGGCTGCCCAGAACCACATCCAGCTTTGCCTTGAATGCCTCCAGGGATGGGGCATCCACAACCTCTCTGGGCAACCTGTTTGAGGGTGTCACCACCCTCTGAGTGAAAAACTTCCTCCTAATATCTAACCTAAACCTCCTGTCTTAGTTTAAAACCATTCCCCTTTGTCCTATCACTATCAAACCATGTAAACCGTCATTCCCCCTCCTGTTTATATGCTCCCTTCAAATACTGGAAGGCCACAATGAAGTCTCCCCAGAGCGTTCTCTTCTCCAAACTAAACAAGCCCAGTTCCCTCAACCTTTCTTCATAGAAGAGGTGCTCCAGCCCTCTGATCATCTTAGAGGCCCTTCTCTGGACCTGTTCCAAGAGCTCCATGTCTTTCTTGTGCGGGGAGCCCCAGGCCTAGATGCAGTACTCCAGATGGGACCTCACAAGAGCCGAGTAGAGGGGGACAATCACCTTCCCCTCCCTGCTGGCCATCCTTTTTTTAATGCAGCCCAGGATATAGTTGGCCTTCCAGGCTGCAAGCCCACACTGCTGGCTCATGTCCAGCTTCTCGTCCACCAGGCCACCAAGTCCTTCTCCACAGGGCTGCTGTCAAGGAGTCCTTCCCCCAGTCTGTATAAATACCTGGGGTTGCCCCGGCCCAAGTGCAACACCTTGCACTTGGCCTTGTTGAACCTCATTAGGTTCACATGGGCCCACTTGTCCAGCCTGTCCAGGTCCCTCTGGATGGCTTCCCCTCCCTCCAGTGTATCGACTGCACCATTCAGCTTGATGTCATCTGCAAACTTGCTGAGGGTGCACTTGATTCCATCGTCTATGTCATTGTTAAAGACGTTGAAGAGCACCGGTCCCAAGACTGAGCCTTGGGGGACACCACTCGTGACCGGCCTCCACTCTGACACAGAAACATTGATCACAACCCTTTACTGCGACCAGCCAACCAGTTCTTAATCCACCGAACAGTCCGTCCTTCAAATCCATACCTCTCCAATTTGGAGAGAAGGATGTGGTGAGGGACCATGTCAAAGGCTTTGCAGAAGTCCAGGTAGATGACATCCGTCGCCCTTCTCCCATCCACCGATGCCATCACTCCATCATAGAAGGGCACCAGGTTGGTCAGGCAAGATCTGCCCTTCGTGAAGCCATGCTGGCTGTCTTGGATCATCTTTTCATCTCATATGTGCCTTAACATGGTAACCAGGAGGATCTGCTCCATGATCTTCCCAGGCACAGAGGTGAGGCTCACTGGCCTGTAGTTCCCCAGGTCATCCTTTCTCCGTTTCTTACAAATGGAAGTAATGCTTCTCTTTCTCCAGTCATTGGGGATTTCACTGGACAGCCATGATTTTTCAAATATGATGCACAGCGGCGTGGCAACCGTATCAGCCATTTCTCTCAGAACCCTGGGAGGCATAGCATCTGGCCCCATGGACGTATATACATTCATTTTCATGAGGAGGTCTCGGACTTGTTCCACTGTTACAGTGGGACAGAATCCGCTCCTCTCACCCACACCTAGAGGTTCAGGGTCCTGGCAGACATGGGGAGCTTGACCACCAGTCAAAGCAAAGCACTTATTGAGCACCTCAGCTTTTTCCATGTCTGAGGAAGCCACTTCTGCATCCCCATCTATCAAAGGGGGAACACTCTCCTTGGTCTGTCTCCTCCTGCCTATGTACCTGCAGAACCCCTTTGTGTTATTTTTCACATCCCTAGACAAGTTCAGCTCCATCTGTTCCTTGGCTTTCCTGATCTAAGTCACCACTGTGGATCCTGTGTTGTCCTGAGGGTCCATCCTCCTTTTTTTTCTGGGGTGGTCGAGGATGTGGTGAGGAAAGCACTGCCAGCTGTGGTGTTGGCAGTGCCTCTTATGCCATATGATGGCCCCTTCTGATTCGGCCAGGAGCTGTTGCCAGGTGGAGAGAGTCCAGTATTACACGCTGCGCGCATGCAGCGTGCTTCTCCCCTTCGCGCAGTGGTTGTGGAGAGTCGTGGTTGGGAGGTGGGGAGGGACCCAAGAGGATGACTAACTCTCAGCTTCTCCATTGTGTTTGCACACAACATGTGCTTGTTCTGCACCTTTCACAAGAGTGTTACAACACAGTTTTTACTCTGAGGCCTTCACAAGATTGTTAAAGTTTTGTCTCCAGTCTCCACTTAGCTGCAAGTCTGTCTCTTAACCAATCAGAAAGAGTGAGAATTCACAATGTTATAGTTCCATATAGTGTTGTCACAGTCTGAGCCAGAAAGAAATAGGTCCCTTCATTCCCACAATCTGGGCTTGTTCACCCTGGGGAAGAGAAGGCTGTGGGGAGACTTCATTGTGGCCTTCCAATATTTAAAGGGGAATTTATAAATATGAGAGAAATCAACTTTTTACAAGGGTAGATAGTGATAGGACAATGGTGAATTGTTTTAAGCTAAAGGAGAAGAGATTTAGATTAGGTGCCAGGGGGAAGTTTTTTACTGAGAGATTGGTGAGGTGCTGGAACAGGTTGCCCAGAGAGGTTGTGGATGCCCCATCCCTGGAGGTGTTCAGGGCCAGGTTGGATGGGGCCCTGGGCAACCTGATCTAGTACTTGAACTAGTGGCTGGCAACCCTGCTTGTGACAGGGGTGTTGGAACTTGATTATCCTTGAGGTCCCTTCCAACCCAAGCCATACTATAATTCTATGGTTCTATATTTTTTTACCCCAGTTCTCTCTCTAATCCCACTGGGAAGCAAGGAGTGTGCGAATGACTATGTGGTGCTCTGCTACCTGTTGGGTTAAATGACAACAATAGCAAATATCACAAGCTGGATTAGCCAGAGAATGGATGAAGTGCAGAAGGTAATCAGGGAGAGAGATTATCCTGGACCAGCTGCTGGTGGACTCTGGATGAAGCAGGTCTAGAGAGAAGGCTGGTAAAGGATGGCCACACATACTCAGTCGTGAATTGAATGGGAAAGAATAACATTGATCTTTTCTCAGAATAGAGAAGCAAGAAAACATCCACTGGATATGAAATGAAACTTTTTATTGTTACATACAACATATTTCCTTGGGAAATTCAGAGTCTTAGTGTATTATTGAGGATAAGCAGTTACTGAACAGCCAATAATAAAAAGGAAAATGTAGTAAGTCTGTGGAGTCTCAGCCTTCAAGATGTAAAAGCTGGCCTAAAGGCCAGGAAAGTATTTTCTTTCTCAGTGTGGTACACCATAATTCTCCATTATGAAAAGTTTTTACTTGCTCTCAGGGTTACCTGGTACTACTAATAAAGAAAAGCAAAATCTGCTCTCTCTATGAGTAGCAGGGCCTCTACCTTCTTATACAGCATTAAAATGTAATATAAATCATGCCAGATCTTCCTCTTCTGGAGCACTGAATAAGTAAAGTACTTGACCATGGTCTTTAGTGGAAGATGGTACAAGAAGGGATGTGAAGAAGTAAACCCAGAACAGTGTGACTACAGATGGATTGTTCAGTAATGTGCTGGGTCTTGGAAGCATGATTGTACGATTTTACAACAAAAAAAGTTATAATTTTATATTTTATAATTTATCTTAACATTTATAGTAATTTTATAATAGATCCTGGATCCTGAATCCAGAGCATTACCAGGCAATCTGAACATTGTCAACTTGTACCTAAAATGGAAGAGCTGCATCCAGGTCACGTGTCCGTCTCGAGGTAAACATTTGGTATACCAGATTTTAGCAGTAAAAACTGGCATAATCATTCAGACATTTGTACAGAGGGACTGGAAGAGTGAATCCCTCTTTTGCCACAGCCTTCTAGTGTGATTTAGGTCTGTTGCTTAATTTCCCTGCACTGTGGTTTTCCCATTTATAAAGGGAGAATTTATGGCCCTTCTTTAACCCGCAGAGCTTTTTCTGAGCCTAAAAAATGTCATGGTGGGGTGTTAAAAGATATGCCACTAAGAATGACCCGTATGGGTAGGTAAAATGACAGTCTACATAGAAAGCACATTCTTAGCTAGTGAACTTTGCAAAAGAGATTCTTGGACAGATTGCCAAGAAAAATAATTAGCTCTCTCTTTGCTGATTGTTATTTAGGAGGTTTTCTCACCACTTGTTCCAGTTAGGGGTTCTAGCATGTTTCCTACCTCGTCCTTCCCATTTGTTCTGGCATTGAAGCAACCGTTAGATAGGCATTTTAGACAGAGAATTCCAGACCTGAATTTTTTCAAAAACTGTAAGATGGGGGATGAAAATGGAGTATTGGCTCCCAGTGTGTAAGTTCAGCTGGGGATTCAAATTCCACCTAGTTTGGGGTTATGTTATTGTGAGATTCCAGTTCAAGCTCATCTCTCCAGTCATTATTTGGAATTCATGACATTAACATTCTTTCCACAGCACGAAACGGATGTCATCACAAACACTACATTATGACTTCCCTAGAGGTTGCTCAAGAAGAAACTAGCCCAGAAACAGCAAAGATCTTTAAAAAAATCATGACCTTTCAACAACAGAACACATGGGAAAATCTAAGTCTTACAAAACCTCATTTGCTTATGTCTTGGCCCTCTGTGCAAATCTCTGTATAAACAGAAATTTAGGGCAAGGATTTCTATGCTCCCTTCGTAACTGCAGGCAGTTCTTCACATACATTTTCTATGCCTGAGATCTTGATGTATCTTAAACCAGGCATTGATGATTCTGAAATGTAGGGATTAATTATGAGAGTGCCATTGTGAGAATGGCAACCACAGCGACATCTAAATTCTGAATTTGGACATGGAAAAAATAACAAAGCAGAAACAAAAAAAAAAAGAAAAGAAACATATTCCGTGTTGGAGTCTTTCTAAAAATCATATGCAAGACTCCAGAGGGAGAGAGTTCAGGATGCTGTTCATGCCTAACATGATCAGCAGATGAATGAGCGGCTTGCAGACAGAAGTGAGCTAGAGAAAGTGCCAGATTGCTAGCTAGGATTTCAAAGAATGTTTGTGGCAAGCCACGCCTCAGATCTTTTTTTTGCTGTGGCCTGAATGCTGTCTTAGAGGCCATGAATGGAAATATAAGGACCAATCATTTGGGGGCTAGATGTGATTTCCTAATAGTGATACCATTTTCCAGCCTGTAAGCCATTTCCTTCTCAAGACTTGTGAACACCATTAGAGCAAAATCATGCCTTCAAGACAAGCCAGTCTCAATTCACCAAAAGATACCTAAGATAAAGACCACTGTGTTAATAAAGGAAAGGGCTATACAAGTGTCATCTCTCTAATCTTTACCCACAACTGTTTTTCAGTTCTCCCCAGCTTAACCACTCCAGGTTGGGGGCTAGGGAAATTCTCCTGCACGTCTCTGTGCATCTCCCTCCTGCTACTGGCTCCAAGCTCCTACTGACAATGCCATCATCTTCCTGTCTTCTCCTCCAAGCGGAAATTTTATGTTTCAGCGGTCACTTTCAACACATGAACTCCATCCCAGGCTTGTCAAGTGGTTTAGTCTTTCCCTTTCACCACTACTGTTACATAAGAAGGAAGTATTTGCTGCTTCCCTGAAAGACAAACCCTGCAAAATTCCTGAGGTGAATATGTGTGGTCAGGCTTTTGTGGACAGAAGTGGTGTTTTCCTATTCTTGGAGTTGTTCAAGTGTAGAGTAAAAAGGATGAAAGCCCAAAAATGACAAGAAATGTTTATGCTAGGCAAACCATCCAAATTCTTCTGTTGGAATCAAACACATTGATTCAGAAACAGACCTTTTTTCTTACTTGCTCAAATGATTTGAGAGATGACAGTGATATCTCTCTTCCT
Organism: Numida meleagris; assembly: GCF_002078875.1. NCBI lineage: Eukaryota > Metazoa > Chordata > Aves > Galliformes > Numididae > Numida > Numida meleagris. The sequence goes on from NW_018363448.1 coordinate 945,990, forward strand.
TAGTTTTCTAGACTATCCAACCACACTCCCTTGCACTACAAAGACCTAACTTACTATCCCTTGCTACACAGTCTGTTCCAGTTTCTCAGCACTAGAGTAAGGTCTGATTGGAATTATTTGCTGTTCTGATTTGCAACAGAACCTGAACGAATCCAGAAAGTGAGGAGTCAGTTGGTCTGCAGCTTATTCATATTAATCTGCTCAAAAACATACATCAAATGGGAAACAGCAGGAAAGGGCAGCTTCCCAGATGTTAGAATGATGTTTTGGAGCCCTAGGGAAAAAGAGGCATTAAGGCCTGAGTATGAACTGCAGATGTCAGGTTCTCTTATAGGTTTGTTTCAAAGCCCATTAATGTGACAGAGAATCTTAACATTGACTTTGATGGGTTTTGTATAAGACCTGTGGATATGAAGAAGTCTTAAGTGACAATTAGGCTGATGGGACTGACAGAAATTCATTAGAATGTGGCTATAAAGTAAAAGAATTTTCAAGCAGAATATTTATGGAGTATTTCTGTATTTATGCACACACTGCAGGTTAATATGTTATATACTCCAGAAAAGCGACCAGCATTCTGCCTCTTGCTGCTCCAGCACATGCTACCAGCTGGATAGGGAGAAAAGCCCTTTTCCAATTGGATTTCCCCTTTAGCACAGCTTTATTTGCTTGTATATAGTATGAAGCAGCCTTTTGTATTTCTCTTCAAATTCTGGATGCTTGGATTTCCCCCAGAAGTTTGATTAACAGATCAGCCTAATCCAAGACTGCTTGGGGTCTCCTCTGCCTTACTGGCTCATCATGATATTCTTTCATCTGCTATGCCAAGTCTGTTTCTCTCCCTCTCTAAGACCTGATCAAACTGTTTCAAAGCAAGACTTCCACTACATAAGGGAAAAATTCTTTATTGGATTGTCTGAGAACTGAACTGCCAACAACACTGGACTAAGGACTGCAGAACAGACTGTGGATTTTGTTAAAGGTGGTCAGCTCCTGTATGCTCAGGCCCACTTCAGGCTTTACTCAGGTGGTTCAGGGCCAAACCAGCACAGCCACACTTTCCTGCATGTCACACGAATTAAAACACATTGACAGCATCAGTTAGGGTCTGCATGTTGCTGCTCACCACCAATCAAATATCTTAAAAAACCTCTGTGTGGCTCAGCTGGTGAATAGATTGAATTTCTGAAGGTGGAAGAAGTGACACTAAAGTTGATAGAACTAGCTTACAGTCTGGGCTGCAATTTAAGTGTTGATTAACTAACTGAATCACAACAGGCTATTTTTTTTTTCTATTTTTAGAGACTTAGAATGTCATGATAGAATTGGTCACACAAACAGCAAAAAATTTTAATGCAAAATGCAAAATTGTAAGATTACATATGCATTGTGTGCATAAGTAACATCAGTAGGAATGGAATTATGCTGAAGGTAAAGCCTCCTAGAGTTGAAATCAGTAAGAAAAAAAACAGACAACTGTTCCTATCTGTACACTGGTGGAATAAAGGCTAAAGACAGACTGGAGACAATTACTCAGCAGGTCAAGGGACTTAGTGATAAGCTGTAAGGAATAAGATGAGGTATTCAATGCATGTTGTGGCTGAAGTTTCACACATAAGGCTTATCCTTAGGCCTCCCAGTGCCTAAGCAGTATCCACAGGAGAGGGAAAGTTTAGGGATCACTTAACCCTCTTGGACATTCCCAAGCCCATCAGACCAGGTAGAGCATATCCAAAGGTGCTGAAGGAGCTAGCTGATGTCATTGCAAGGATCATCTCTGAAAGGCTGTAACAATTAAGGAAGGTTCTCAATGTCTGGAAAAAAAAGCAGATATACTGCTCTCCAAGGACAAGAAGGATACAGGCAACAATCTGGTCAACAGAATCCCAGTCCTTGAGAAGGTTATGTAGCAAATCTTAGAAGCCATTTCTAAACACAACAAGGCTAAGAAGGTGATTAGGGAGAACCAGCATAGATTTGTCTAAGAAAATAGACAAACCCAAATCATATCCAAACTACTTCAATGCTTTCTATGGTGATGTGTCTGAAATTGTGGGCAAGAGGAGGATGGAGGATGTTGAAGACTTTGATTTCTGTACGGACTTTGACACAGTCTCTCGCAATTTCCTGATCACTATATTGTTGACATATATACTGGATCAGTGGAGAGAAAAATTGGCTAAACTGTTGGGTTCAAAGAGTTGTGATCACTGCTGTGAAGTCCAGCTAAGCGACCAAACTGGCAGGAGCAGTCCTTATCCTGGAGGGCAGGATTGCGATTCAAAGAGACTGAAATAACAGGGATGGTATGAAGAACTGAGCTGACAAAAAAGCACATGAGATTCAGAAGGAAAAAGCACAAGCATCTGGGACAGAATAGCCTCATGAAATGGTACAGATTGATGGCTGACTTTTATGAAACAGCTCTGCAGAAAGGCAACTGTGGATCATAGTGGGCAGCATTCATTTCTGAATGTGTGTAATGCTGTTACTGGGCCACACTCTACTGATGTTTTTAGGAGATTCTCACTCCTTTCAGTAATAGTACTGTTTAAACAGCCTGAGCAAAGACTTCAGCTCTCTGTAAAAAAAAAGAGAAAAATGTGCATGCTTCATAATTTCTTCACTGTCGTTAAGGGTAAATTTATGATTTTTTTGTCAACACCCACCCACCTCTGTCAAAAAAACCACCACGACTACTAGAATATCTCTTCATTGCAATTGCTGACAAATATCTACTGTATTTTAAAAGTTGTAACCAAAGACAGCCTCTGAGGGTTACTAACTCTAGGACAAAATCTAGAAACAGAGATTGAACGAAGTAGTGAGTGCCTTTAGAAACTGTTTTATAACCTTATGATCAAGTTCAGCACTGAAAACTTAAGCTGAAGGATGAAGCTGAAAATCAGTTTAAACAAAGTAAGTAGAAGTTTTGGTAGGCAGTTTTAGGGCAATGTTCCACAATATAAACCTGTCATATTTGCACTTTTTTTCACTGATTATTCATTTTTACATGAGTAAAAATCTACGGATGGTAGCACAATTTCTTAGAATCAAACTTATTAAATATTTCCTTGTAAGTGGCAGCTTATCTTTTCTACCTCTAGAATTTTCTCATTTCTTCTAATTGGTACCATTGCCTTCAGTTTTTTTCTACCTCAATACCTTGCATGTTAAGCATTTTTTTCTCTGCTTCAGACAGAGGTTTTCTCCCTTGACCATGCAGTTTCCTCAACCATTACAACTCTTGCTGAAATTTCTGAACCGTTGTCAGCCATTCATCTTCCTCTTTCTTGCAGCAAAAGGGCAAGCTGGTTCCAAGCACTTCCTACAATCCTTTGAACAAACACTTGCCAATAGTCTGGGAACCATTGGTCAGTCCTCTCTGGTCATGAGATCATTCTTTAGATTTCCATCTTAATGACTAGGGATAACAATACAAATGCCATAGGTAAAATATGGAGGTATCTCTGAAATGCAGCTAAGAAATGTAAGTAAACTTTTGCTATTGCTCTCTAGCCTTGCTGGTTTCAAACTTAATATATCAGACCCTGAACTGTTCTCTGAATGACATGCTATAACAGACTCCTTTCACTGTTCCCCTTTGTGTAAAAAGATGAACAGCAATTGCTCTCAGGAAAGCTAAGATCTTCTCACATTACTGGAGAACATATCAGACTTGCCACCAAGGTGAAGAAAGCAGTGGATGGGACTTGAAATGAATGATATTAAAGCACATTGTCTTCTGATTATTCTCAGTGAAGACACAAGTTCAAAAGAGTATTTATGCCAGAATAATTTAAAATGCTCTAAATGTCATCCAAACTCATTCTTACCTCAATGTTATTATCAGTTATAGTTGGGGAGACATAAAGATGCACAGGGGCAACCTTATTTCCACCTTAATATCTCAAGTTATACAACCCCAGGCAATACTACAGGCTTGGGGCAGAGTAGCTGGAAGACTGTGTAGAGGGAACGGACCTGGGGGTGTTGGTTGATGCTTGGCTGAACATGAACAAGCAGTGTGCCCAGGTGGCCAAGAAGGCCAATGACATCCTGGCTTGTAACAGAAATAGTGTAGCCAGCAGGAGCAGGGGAGTGATCATCCCTCTGTGTTCAGCACCGGTGAGGCTGCACCTCTAGTACTGTGTTCAGTTTCCGGTCCCTCAACACAAGAAAGACATTGAGGCTATGGAGCATGTTCAGAGAAGGGCAATGAAGCTGATGAGGGGACTGGAGCACAAGACTTATGAGGAGTGGCTGAGGGAGCTGGGATTGTTTAGTCTGGAGAAGAGGAGGCTCAGGGGTGACATTACAGATACCTGAAGGGCAGTGGCGATATGGGAGTCAGCCTCTTCTCCCATGTTAACTAGTAATAAGATTAGAGGGAATGGCCTCAAATTGCACCAGGGGAGATTCAGGTTGGATGTCAGGAAATACTTCTCTGAGAGAGTGGCTGGGAACTGGAATGGGCTGCCCAGGGAGGTGGTTGAGTCACTGTCCCTGGAGGTGTTCAAGAAACCTTTAGATGTTGTACTGAGGGACATGGTTTAGTGGGAAATCTTGGTGGTAGGTGGATGGTTGGACTGGATGATCTTAGAGGTCTTTTCCAACCTTGGTGATTCTATGATTCTGTAATAAGTTCATCCTTAAGAACAGCTCTGTCAACCCACAAGCTGTTATCTACATTGCATATTCTTCCAGAATGTCAGATTTATGTAACCACATTTTCTGATGTTTGTCTTGAACTGTACATATCTTGTGATGGTAAGCAATCCTGCAGCATGTATAGGATACATCTTTCCATCCTGCCTGCTAATGACTCTTGGAAGTATCGTATGTTTCATGAATAAACATGTAATTTATAGTTATGTCACTGCTTTTAGACAAAAAGGACAACAAGGTAATTGACTTGCATATCAGCTAGACCAAGTTAACTGGAATGTAAGCAGCAGAGACATTGGACAAAACTATGGAGAGGAAAAGAGGAATAGGGCATTACTGCAGTGTTAAGATTTGTCTGGTTATGTAAACAGAAATAGGTATTTTTTAAGAAAAAAATCTGACTTCTCACTTCCTATTTAATACTTCCATTACATAAAAAAAAATATGTCAAAACATCCCCAGATTCCTTCATGCTGGAAATCAAGTTATACTTAAAGTTTGTGTGTGTCCTTCTCTGGCAGCTACCAATTGAATGTCAGTATTTTAAATACCACTTTCAGAACCAGCTTTTATACTTTGCCAGACGAAGTCACAACTACTTCCTTTTAATTGCTAGATGTTTTACTAAAATGTAGAAATGGGCAGTCTAAGTTTTCTGTTGTTTTCTTGTTTGATTTAAAAAGAAGTAAGCATGTAGGGAAGAGGGGGAGCCAGGAGGACATTGGTCATGCAAAAAGAGAGGAGTATGCATCCTCTATGCAGCCCCTCCAACAGAAGATAATATTAACCATTCAGTGTTAGATGCACATTTATGAAAATATTTATCAGGATGTTTTATCACCAAGGACAGCCCTTGCCCCACAGTACAGGCTTCACACAAGTTCTTCACCCTGTAACAAACTTCTCTATAATTCCCAACTACATGTGTTGAGAGGAAAGCTGTAGCCCTGTGGTGATAGTAAGCCCTCTGGGTATGGTCCTGGGAAAGTGCCATGGTTGTCATATCTCCCCATCAGTGAGGCTGAGGCAGCCTATTACTTGCAAAGTAGACAGCAGGAAAGACCTCAGCATTTTCCCACTGATTCTTTCCAGGATCTTTTCACATAAGGATCCTGTTTATTCTCTGAAGTCTCTATGTAAACCAACACCAACTCATGATCTCTTGTAATACCAGCAGCTCATAACTTTAATAGGCTTTGGAATGAGCACAAGGAGAGCATTTGGCAGCTGATATCCATATCATAACTCTTACAGACCAGGTTAAGTGCAATATTGGCATCTACTACACCTGTGAAGTTTGACAAAATCCTTTAAATAATCCAGACCATCAAGGTTAGGAAAAACTACCTTAAAAAAAAAAATCCTTTTGAGAATTTTACATTGTATTCACTGGAAAATGCACTGATTCTTTCCACAGTACTTTATCATCTGAAAATGGCAGTTAATCAAAGTAGATCTGTCAGCAAGTTAACAGAAATAACACCCACTAATGTGGGGACCACGTGATCCAAATTAATCCAGCTAGATTAGATTTTGTGGGATGCTATTGTGCAGTTACAAGGATTCCTATCTGGTCTCTTTGCATGTAGAGTATACAATTGTCCAAAATCTTTCACAGAGTCATAGAAAATCCTGAGTTGGAAGGAAGCCAGACGGATCACCTAGTCCAACTCTTGGCTCCACAGAGGACAATCCAAAATTCAAATCTTATGTCTGAGAGCACTGTTCAAATGCTCCTTGAATTCTGGCATGCTTGGGGTGCGCCCACCACCCCTGTTTTAATGCCTAGCAATGCACCAGTGAAGAATCTTTTACTAATTCCCTACCTGATCCTCCCCTGACTCAGCTCCATGCTGTTCCCTTGGGTCCAGTCACTGTCACCAGAAAGCAGAGATCAGTGCCTTACCCTCTAGTCCCATTGTGAGGAAGCTGCAGACGAACATGAGTCTCCACTTCTCTAGACTGAACAAGCCAATTGACCTCAGTTGCTCCTCATCAAGTCTCATCCTCTAGACCCTTCCCCTTCTTTGTAGCCTTCCTTTCAGCACTTTCTAATAGTTTTATGTCCTGGAGATATTCAAGATCCATCTGGATGCCTACCTGTGTGACCTGCTGTAGGGAACCTGCTTTAGCAGGGGGCTTGATGATCTCTAGACGTCCCTTCCAATGCCTACAATTCTGTGATTCTGTGATTGCTCAGCATCAGTATCTACCTTTGGGCTGGAAAACTTAGACCACAGTCTCCTTCATTCCTTCTCTGAGTGGTGGTCTTTCCAAGAATGCATTAGAGGAACTTTCTTAGAAGTCAGAAAAAGCAAGTGCTATTTGTGTCATAATAGATAGCAATATAGTACTTGCCCTCAGAGTTCCCTGCAGAAGTCTACAGCCAATGAATCCTGTTCCCAACACAGTTACTAGACCCAGCTCCATACTTTGAAGAGGAGCGCATGAATCCCAATGTACTCTGAATGCAGAGGTAATGGAGTGCTAGTAGGACTACAAGAGCGAGCTGTTCAGTCATAAAGCCTGTCCAGCAGGCAGTCAGACATGTAAGTTAGACTTAGAAGGGGGTCTGAGTGTAAGCAGTTGCCAGCAGACTTAGGGTTACCTAGGTTTGATGCATGTCAAAATGCATCCTAGAGCTTTATCGCTCCCATGCTCTTGGAGCTCATCTCTTTCCTCAGTTCAAATGGACACCTTGCACCAGCACAAGCCCCAGTTCACCATCAACCGAGGATTCATTAACCAAAAGGATATGGCAGCTTGGATACCATGGAGTTTTAGGTCAAAGACGCCAGCCTTCCTACCAACTCCCCTTTGTGGTGGGAGTATATTGGCTGTTTAAGGACCACAGCTGTATGGCTGTGAAAAGATCTAGCAAGTGATAAATCATACTGAGCCTTCTTTGCTTCCAGTATGCTCCAGTTTTTGGTTTTTTTTTTTTTTCAAAAACTCCACTAAGACATATTTAAACCTTATGAATCCGGGATTTTCATGTCAAGCCCTTCATTTACTAACTTCTTTGACATCACCTTCTACAATAGATCTGGATCTCTCACTGACGCCTTCCTGGGACCAGTCAGCAGAAACATTGGTTCTTTCACTTTTTCACAGGTCCTTTGGATATACTGGAAAAGTTATTTTATTCTGAATATTTCTGCCTTGAATTTGTCTTTCCATTCACTTCAGTCCTCACTGAATCTGGCCCTGACTTCACCTTGGAAGCATATGCAGTGACAGAGTGACTGAATGAAACACTCCTGCTCGTCTGAACATCTGCTAGATGTGAGCAAAACAAGAGAAAGTTCAAATTACCTCTTTTATAAAAATGACAGATATGAGTAAGAGGCACCACTCATGAGACACCTCTGTGGTGTAAACATTTTGGAATAATATTCCAGGCAAGAACTACAGAGGCTCTAACAACAGATTGACCAGCCATTTATTACATTTCAAACAAAGTGACTCAAAGGAAAATCTTCCAAACAGGCACCACTGGGCATTTGATTCAGTCCAAGCAATGCTTAACTATTGCTCTGCCACAAAAAATACATGTTACTTCTGTAAACCATGTCCTGGCCATTTGAATAAAAGCATAGTGCATCTCACCATTTTCTCCCCCAATTTCTGGCATTAGGTAGCCATTGAAGGGTGCTGCTGTTTCCTCTCAGCATGTGATGCCAAGTTCAAGAGGTATTTTAAACCTTTTTCTATTTTGTTTTTGGTCCTCCTTAAATAACAGAAGTTCTCTGAGTTTGCTGAAGGCCTAAAAGCTGGTTTTAATTTAAATATAAATAATATCCAGAGTGACTGTGTGATTTTAGTAAAAATAGATTGTTTTCTGTTCTAAATGGTTCTCTGATCTTAAAGCTTGGAGGGTGGGGAGGGGATAGGATGTCTAGACCTTTTCAGACTGAGTGTGGCATTTTGTCTCCAGAGACATGACTCATGAGATACCAACAGTTTATCTGGAAACGTGTTTACCATGCTTTAGTACCAGCACGTCTATTCAGAATGTGGTTCAGAAATCATGAGGGGAAATCACACAGTGTTAAGACTGAACGTTCTTGAATGAGCTTCAGCTATGGCTAGTTCAGTAGCACAAAAAGAAACTGTAGTGAGTGCAGTTGCAGAAATAAAGCAAATAAGATGCTCCAGGAAGAAAGCCATACCTATATGATTTATTATAGTCAATAAAAGCAAGATGAACATGGTCAAAAAGAAGTCACAGGCCACCCAAGGATTTCAGTATTGTCTACAGTACTTTTGCTCATTCTAACCAGTCTGCAACTGGTATGGAGCTCATTTGATGTTAGGAATGTATGCCTTCTAGCAATGCTCAGAAACTTCTATTGGCTTAAAGGTTGCTGATGAGCTCTGATGTGGGTTAGTATCAACAGGCAAAAATATAGGGATCTTATTTACAGCCTCCTGCCAGCAGATTGATAAAAAAACTCCAAAATCAATTTTCTTTACTGAGGGCCTCCTTAGGTGTACTTTGGAAATTCTGTCTGTCTTTCTCCACAGTTAAGTCACCTTCCAGTTTGGCGTGCTGGTCTGTAGTAGTTAGCAGTCCAGAACCAACAAATTTTATGGCTGAACGGTACCAGACCATATGGCTAACAAGAGATGGAAAATATTACATGTGACATGACACCTGATGAATGATGATAATGGACAAAAATTAGAATGGGGACCAGTGGTTATATTGACTTCTTTTCACCCTACTTGTGACATGATGAAGTGACTGGCCTCACTGCTGTGAGGGGTGCTTTTAGCAGCAGGACTCCTTCCATTCATCAGGAGCCAGCCCCTACTCAGCTCCTTATTGCATACTCCTGGAAAAAGTAGCTCACATCATGGGTCTGCTCATCTAGTCTCCAGTACCCTTTGCAACCACTGCATCCCGGGCTATGAAACAAAATCAATGAAAACACTCATTTTTGTTGATAGGAAGAACTTTATATCTTCCACTCAAAACTATGGAGAGCCATCCAATGCACAAACCAATGAGGAAAGAGAAGTACAGCCTCTGATGACAGGCTTAAAGCAGACCTCATGTACTTTGGCAGCTTTTTTACTAATTTGTCTAGATGTAGCTCTCTTGATCCTTGATCTCTGCACAAGTTTTCTTCCAGAGACAGTAATTGGGTGTTCAGATTTCAGACTGAAGTCATTTCTTTTCTTTTCACCACTTTGTGTCAAGTGATGAGTTTCAAGTCCTATATATACTATGCCCGTTCTGACTTGATTCTCACAGATTCTAGGCATCAGTGGAAAGTCATTACTAAAGCTCTTGCTATGGGGTATCTGCTTTTTCTTATTGAGTCAGAGGAGTGACATTTCCAGAATCCTAAACTGTTGTGTCAGTGTTGCTGCTCAGCTTTCCAGGCAGCAGGAAGATTATGTTCCTCAGATATTGCATTCTGTAAAAAAACATTTCAGGAAGGCATGGCAGTCTCAGTGGCTAACACAATACTATAAGCCAGCAAGTTACCTAAGAACCAAACAGCTCTGACTGTGTTAGAGATGCTGTGCTCTCCCTTCTGCTGCACGCTTCTAGGAGGTTGTATGTTATTATTAGCTGATGTATGCATGGAACAAAATGGATGTTGGGTTTCTGTAGCAGATCGTGAAGCCAAGCAGAACTGGGCAATGAAGGCAAGTGCTGATTTTGATTGACTCGATTTCGTTCAAAGCAGAAGAAAAAAGCACTCGTTTGCTGCCTAAAAAGCTATTTGCCAGCATTAACTTCCCAGCCCTACTGCCTCCACTAGGGCTCCTGGATATATGCACCATCTTAGGGGCTGAGTGAAGCCAATGGGATGCTGCTTCAGTATGAATCTGCCTTCAGGCAGAGCTGATTGCAAGATCAGGAGAAAACAGGGATAGAGAGTTTGTGACAGTACAGAAGGATGGAACTTATGTCCGTCAAGCAAGGAAAATTCCAAACAGTGCAAGTTATCTTTTAGGAATAGCTTCCTCCTCTACACAAGAATTCCTCCTTCACAACCTACCACCAAAGAAGCAAAAATACATTTCTGTGGTCAGAGATGCAGTACTGCTTAAATAGTTATTTCATCTTCTACTAAAGGATGGCACTGCACACACCATTCCCTTGGTGTTTTGCTAGAGCTGCTGCTCACAAACAAAATGCACTTCAGATCTGACCTTCTGCAGGCTTGCTAGTTCTGCCAGGATTTTGTTTACACACTTGGCACATACTTCAATGAGCTATACTGGAGCAGGCAGCTAAGGTAGGTTTTTTTGCTCCTTAAAAACAGAAGTCTACATCTAGACAGAAGTTTCAGTATTATCAGAAACCTTTCTCCCATATAACCCCAAATCTTACCAAAAAGAATCTGTATCATTATTCAACCATTCCATGTTGTCACAGTTGTACCCCCCCAAAAGTATGAAATGTGCTTTGACATATAATTTACTGTTTTCCTGTGATTCATGAAACCTCTTTTCACATGAATAATCAGTCATTTCTTGTTTATGTATCACCATGGTACCTAGCTCTGAGGAGGAAAAAAAAAACAAACAAAACCACAAACCAAATATTTAATCATTATGTCCACATACAACCTACACCCCTCCCCCCCCAACGCCCCAAACTTCTTACAAAAGAAGACATGGAATTTTTGATCAAAGAAATGTTTCTTAAAGGTAAATCAGACAGTTTTACCTTAACACCGATTAGCAAACTATTTTGCTTAGTGCTTGTTTTGTGCTTCATGTTGTAGCGTAAACAAAACAACAAGGAAGTCCCTTAAAAACATCCAGATATGATGGACTAATAGGAATGCTCTAAATGCATTGTTTCTGGAGTGACAGCTTTCTAAACATGAATTAGTTGATTTCTCAGGGGATACAGTCAGAATGATGCTTACCAGTAGTCATCAGAATTAGGAAGTACACCAGTGTGTTCTCAGAACTCTGTTTCAGCTTCTAAGTGCTTCAGTGAACCCTCACTTTTACAGAGAAGTAAATTGAGGCACTATTTAATTTGTTTACAGTGACTACTCACTGAGTCAGTGCTCAAGTTACTCTGCAGTGAAGTTTTGATCTGCAAAGCTCCTCCACTGTCTTCAACAACAGCTTCCTAAACAGACAGTATGATTAGCCCAATGCAACAACACCTGTGATGGATGTGTATCTTGGCATGTGTATATTGTGTTTCCTGCCTTAAATCTGAAGGCCACCTTGTGAATTATTTTGACAATGGATGAAAAAAAATCAAACAATTATATTTCTGTTTAACAGCATTGTACCATGGCAATCCAAAAACATGTCAGAAAACACAAGTCATCAGGAATATTTATAGGAAAAAATATACTGGCTTATATAAGACCAGCTATCAGTGTAGACCAGTAGGTTTTGTCCAACAAACGTCAATGGTCAGAATCAGTGCAAAAAGAAAAAGAAAACAAAATTCTTGTTATTGAGAATACAAGAGGGCATTAATCTCTTGTTCACCAAAAACAGAGAGCAACCTCAGATTTTTAAGATGAGGGGAAATAAAAAGCTGAGCAGTTTTTACCTCATATAAACATGAGTCAAAATTAAAGCCTCAAAATTTGATCTTATTAAAAAACAGGAGTGTGAGCTGTGAGGTTTTTGTTTTTCTTGATTTTTTGGCAGAGGCGGAGACAGAAGGGAGTGAAACTTCGGCGAGTGGTGGAGTTAGGACAAGAGAGGAGAGAACAGGACAAGGGAGAGAGAAAAACAACTGCTTAGTTAGAGTCTAGCCTCTTGATTCAAATGCACCTTAGCAGCACTGGTGGGAAAGCAGACTAAAAAGTGGAAAGAATTTCTGGATCCACATCAAGACAGCAGAAACTTTTTAATCTTTGCTGGGCCATAGTCCCTTGAGAAAGCTTGTGAGAATTTGATCCTGTCATTTCCAAACTAGAATCTTAAAACTGTTTTGGAGCAGATCTACAATTACTTAGAAAATGTTACTTCTTCCTGTGGAAAGAAAGAAAGGAAAAAAAAAAAAAAGGAACCAGAAAAACAAAGCAAAGCAAAACAAAACAAAAGGAAAAAAAAATGAGCCAAACCCAGAGTGCATGGATTCATTACAAGCTCAGGAAATCAACTCTACGTAAATCTCTTTTAGCAGCACTCTCCAACTTTAATCATGCGGATGTGTGGAAACAAATGTTACACAGGCATTCACACTTCCCTCCTGGATCCTCTTCAGCCCTCACTGTAATTCTGAATGGTTGATAAGTCTCCTCAACACTTGATCTCGCTACCCATGATTTTCATTCGTTTCAGAATTCCTTCTTCATTCAGCTAATGGTGCTGGGCCACTTGCTTCATCCTCCTTCTGATCTCTGCAATACTGCTTCCTTTGGGAAACTCATAGAAGAGCTTATTGAAACAGCAATAAAAATGACAAGCTACAGTGTAACCATTTATTATTTGGAATGTCTTACACATCAAAGATTCTAGGGTTGGAAAAAAAGCGCCTCCATTCTTAATAAACAACTCAGTTTTATTTCAGCATTAAATCATTATTTATTTAGTGCACTAAATGAGAATTTCTTATAATGTCAATTCTTACATGACTTAAGATCTCGTAAAGGGGCATGATGAGAACCAGTCATTTTCTACTAGCTTTCCAGACAGTTAAGTAAAATACACTGAATATACTATGCTTATAAAGTGGGTTAAAGTCCATTGTGACACCTTTGCTTTAATGAACATCTATGAGGATCAAACATACTTTTAATATTTCTATCTTTCTGTGAACCTGTGATTCACCACATCTATTTATGTTCTTTATTTTTAATTTTAGTTTAGATATATCTAGAGGATAATTGATAGGGAAAAGAATTACTTTCTTTCCTTTTTGGTACCAAGATCTTCACTAGTTGCTGGCAATCAGATTTAAAAAGCAGTTGCCAACATGTAAATCACAGGCACTGCAAATATGTTTTGGTTGCATCAGCTCTGCATATTTTTATTAAGTTTTATTGTGCATCAAAATTAGGTAAGACAGGCTTCCTAATATGAGGAATCTTTCCTATATGCAGGATCATCAACAGAATTTTGACACACTGAGCACAGTTGTTGGTTTCCGCATTTTTGCCTTATCTGTATTCAAGCTGCCTTGAACTCAAGTCTGTCAGTTTGGTATGTAATAAGCCAAATAATGTGGGAGTGATTAATTTTGGGTCTGCATGACTTTATCCACTGCGGCAGACTGTCAGCAAGAACTAGTGAGGACTATCTACTCTCTTTAAATGCAGAAGCTACTGCAGCAGTAACACAGAGGCATCAGAACGCCTGAGAACTTGTTGAAGAAAAATTATTCTGAAAACTATGCATACACATTTTTTTCCATGATATTTGTATCATATATTTCTTGATACAAGGAAATATCTTAATAAAAATAAAATATATGTATTATATATGGATACCATCAAAGTGTCATTCAATTCTGATTTTCTACCAGTTATTTGCATTCTTCAGAGTAGTCTTGTCATTCTTAAAGAATTTCTTCCTAATATCTGGACTGGATGATCTTGTAGGTCTTTTCCAACCACGCTAATTCTAATTCTATCTAGTCTAAATCCACTCTCTTCCAGTTTAAAGCTATTTCCCCTCATCCTGTTGCTATACGCCCTTATAAAAAGTCCCTCCCCAGCTTTCTTGTAGGCCCTCTTTAGGTACTGGAAGGTTGCTATATGGTCCTCCCAGAGCCTTCTCTTCTCCATGCTGAAAAGCCCTAGCTCTCTCAGCTTGTCCTCATAGGGGGGGTGTTCAAGCCCCCTGATCATCTTTGTGGCCCTCCTCTGGACCTCCTCCAGCAACTTTATGTCCTTCTTCTGTCAGGGGCCCCAGAACAGGATGCATCTAGGCTTAAATCTAGTACTGTTTTATAAGAGATGAAGTCTCCTGGTTAAATTGGCAGGTCCCACTACTAAATCTGAGAAGTTCTGAAACAAGATACTATCTAAACTGCATAGGAAATAGTGAAACTTCCCCTTTCTTTTTTCTTTACTCATTTTGCAGAATATGTCTGAGAAATTTGCAGGTTCAGATGGGCACTTTATTTAAGATGCAGAGCCTTCTTTCTGCACTTCTCATTTGACTCTGTCATCCCTACCTACTCTGTGAAATCACCTATTTTCTTTCCTTAATATACTAGAAAGATGATAGCATCAAAGAATGCCATTTCATCTTTTTTTCTTTGCAAAGTGCCTGTCAAGCCATAAATCACAGTACTATTATTGTCTTTCTCCTCCACCTAGAGAACTGCTGTTCATGCAAATATTCTTTTCCTCACTCTCAAAAGAGTACTGAGAGAATACAAGGACTACTCCAAAAGTAATGCCTTCTATTTTATTATGTTGGCCCATGACATCAGAGGCAGATGTTGGTAGTATAGCAGTAGAGGTTGAACCTTACTGCCAATATTACACTTTGTTGCTGTGGGACAGATGGCAGCATAGGAGTGGTCTGACAAAATGGCACCTGACATGGAAGTGCATATGAGGGAAAGGTGTGTAATTTTCCATGTGGAAAAAATTGATGCTTGCTTAACATTTCTGGAGACCAGGCTGTGGATGTGAGCACAGTGAGGCAGTGAGATGCTGTCATGGCAGCTGTGAAACTGTGGGCCACCTCTGCTGGTGTAGATTTTTATGAGTGCAACATGCAGACTCTTGCTCATCACTGGTGAAAAATGCCTAGCTAATGGTGGTTACTATGTTGAAAAATAGTGTTTTGTAGCTGAGAATTTGCTCCATGAAATAGTGTTGTTCTGCTCTATGTATCTGTTAAAGTTTCCACTGAAACTGCAGATGGAGTCTACCTGGGTCAAAGGGGAAAAAAAATTCTAGTCAGGAGTTGGCAGATTTCTTTTAGAAGACTTTAAACTAGGTTTGAAGAGGCAAGGGGATAAAAACAGACTCACTAAAGAAGAGCCTAGGGGCAGCATGCCAGGACTCAGAGTGAGACAAATAAGCCAGCCGAAGTGCATCTACATCAATGCATGCATCATGGCCAACAAAAAGGAGAAGCTAGAAGCCATTGCACACCAGTAAAACTATGACACAAGTTGCCATCACCAAAACATGGTGGGATCATTCTCCTAACTGGAGTATTGTGATGGAGGGCTATAAACACTTCAGAAGGGATAGGTAAGGAAGGAGAGATGATGGGGTGGCTCTCTGTATTAGAGAGTGTTTTGATGATGTAGAGCACGATGCTAGGAATGATAAGGTCAAGTCTTCATGGGTAAGGATCAGGGAGAAGGCCAACAAGGCTGACATCCTGCTGGAATTCTATTATGGACCACTCAACTAGGATGAAGAAGCAGATTAAGGACTTTACATGCAGCTGTTAGAAGTCATAGCATTGCTAGCCCTTGTTTTCATGAGGGACTTCAATTTACCTGATATTTACTGGAAATACAATACAGAAAAGAGAAAGCAATCTAGAGGGTTCCTGGAGTGTGTGGAAGGTAACTTCCTGACACAAATGGTAAGAGAGTCTACCAGGGGAAGCACCCTGCTACACCTGCTGTCTACAAACAAAGGATTGGTGGGACACATGGTAGTTGAAAACTGTCTTGCGCATAGCTATCATAAAAAGAGTTCTCCATTCCTGGAGAAGTCATGAAGGGAGTCCTGCTACCTTGGAGTTTTGGAGGGCAGACTTTGAACTGCTTAGGACATTGGTTGGGAGAATCCCTTGGGATTCAGTCCAGAAGGGTAAAGACGTCCAGGAAGGCTGAACATTCCTTAAGAATGAAGTCTTAAAGACACAGGAACAGGCTGTCCCCCTGTGCCGTAAGATGTGTTGGCAGGGAAGAAGACCAGCCTGGATAAACAGGGAGCTGTTGCTGAGATTCTGGGAAAAAAAGTCTCCAAAGACCCTTTGGAAGAAGGGTCTGGCAACTCAGGAAGAGTACAAAGATGTTGCTAGGATACGCAGAGAGTAATGTAGAAAACTGAAAGCCTAGCAAAAATTTCATCTGGCCACCATTGTTAAAGATAATAAAAAAATGCAAGAGGAGACGCAAGGAGAATCTCCATCCTTTATTGGATGCAGCAATGAACATTATAACTGAAAATGAGGAAAGGACAGAGCAAATGAACAGTATAACTGAAAATGAGGAAAGGACGGAGCAAAGGCTTCTGTCTTTAATAGTCAGGCCAGTTATCCTTGTGGTAAACAGCCCCCTGAGCTGGAAGACAGGAATGGGGAGCAGAATAAACGCCCCATAATATAGGAGGAAGAAGTTAGCCACCTGTTACTCCATCTAAAGTCTATGGGGATGGATGGGATTCACCTAAGAGTACTGAGGGAGCTAGCAGAAGTGCTCATCAAACCATATTTATAAGCAGTCCTGTTCAACTAGGGTGGTCCCAGATGACTGGAGACTTGCAAATCTGACACCCATCTATAAGAATGGTAAGAAGGAGGATTCAAGCAACTACAGGCCCGTCAGCCTGACCTTGGTATTAGGGAAAGCCATGGAGCAAATTGTCTTGAGTACGATCACACAGCATATGTGGGACAACCAGGAGATCAGGCCTATCTAGCATGGGTTCATGAAAGGCAAGTCCTACTTAGTCAATCTGATCTCCTTCTATGACCAACTGACCTGCCTAGTGGATTAGGGAAAGGCAGATGTAATTTACCTAGACTTCAAAAAAGCCATGGTCTGTTTCCACAGTATTCACCTGGAGAAACTGGCAGTCTATAGCTTGGACAGGTGTTCTCTTTGCTGGCTAAAAACTGGCCAAATGGCTTGGCCCAAAGTGTGGTGGTGAATGCAGTTAAATCCAGCTGGCAACTGGATATGAGTGGTGTTCCTAAGGGGTCTATACTCGGGACAGGCCTCTTTAATATCTTTATTGACCTGGTGTTATGGTTTTATGATCTTTGGTTATTGATATTCCACATCATAACATCATGTAGTGTACTGGGAGTTAAAGAGTTAATGCTCCAATTCCATGGATCGTGGATAGTTCCAGGTACCTGGTCCTCAGAAGAACTACATTTCCCAGAGGACTTTGCTGCTCTGTTACCGTTTTCTGCTCAGAGGGAAAGATAAAACTGTTCACATATCATGAGATGTTACTTCTTCTTGTCCCGTCTCTTGTCCTGGCAGCATCTCGCTTCCCAGCCATCTCGCCTTCAGCAATTAGAGTAAGGCCTCTTCAATTTTTGGACGCTCTCTCTCATTGTATTGGATTTATTGGCTTAAATTGTAATTATACTGTATTATATTGTGTTATTTTGCATTCTGATATCTTATTTAGTAAATTAGTTTGTTTCTCATCAGATCGTTGCCGCTGTTTTGTTCTTAGGCTCATCTCCCTACCCTTTCTTCCCTTTTCCCTTTCCCGGGGTGTGGGTCTGTGGGTCCCCCACCCCATTAGTCATGGAACCAGGTTGAACCAGCCCATAAACCGTTGACACCTGGAATAGAGGACTGAGTGCACCCTCAGTAAGTTTGCAGATGACACCAAGATGGGAGAAAGTATCAATTTGCCTGAAGATAGGAAGGCTCTACAGAGCGCTCTGCATGGTCTGGATCCATGGACTGAGTCTAGATGTATGAGGTTCAGCAAGACCAAGTGCCAGATCCTGCACTTTGTTTATAACAACCCCATCCATTGCTGCAGGCTTGAGGCACAGTGGCTGGAAAGTTGTGTAGAAGAAAAGGATCTGGAGGTATTAGTTGACAGCCAGCTGAACATTAACCAGCAGTGTGCTCGGGTGGCCAAGAAGGCCAATGGCGTCCTGGCTTGAATCAGAAATAGTGTAGCCAGCAGGACTAGCGAAGCAATCATCTGTCCCTCTGTTCTCAGCACTGGTGAGGCTGCACCTTGAATACTGTGTTCAGTTTTGGGGCCCCTCACTATAAGAAAGACATTGAGGTCCTGGAGCATGACACAAGAAGGGCAAAGAAGCTGTTGAAGGGTCTGGAACACAAACCTTATGAGGAAGCACTGAGGGAACTGGCATTGTTTAATCTGGAGAAGAGGAGGCTCAGGGGAGACCTTATCACTCTCTAGCTGAAATGAGGTTGTAGAAAGGTGGAGATGGACCTTCTTTTCTAAGTACTTAGTGATAGGATGAGAGGGAATAGCCTCAAGTTGTGTCAGGGGAGGTTCAGGTTGGATATTAGGAAAAATTTCCTCTTAGTTATAGTGGTAATGCATTGGAACAGGCTGCCCAGGGAGGTGGTGAAGTCACTGTTCCTGAAGTCTTTCAGCGAAAGCATAGATGTGGCACTTATGGACATGGTTTACTGGGCATGGTGGTGAAGGGTCGACAGCAGGACAAGACTATCTGAGAGATCGTTTCCAACTGTAATGACTCTGTGAAATAAATAGGAGGCATTACTTTCAGAGTGACTTATGTAAGGTCCACTAACTTACAACTGCTCCTTTTGATCCACCATCATTTTCATAAACATTTGTGGAAGTACAGCTATTTTTGCCCTAGAGTGACTAATACACAAAAAAGCATAAAGACACAAGAAATGGAAAATTGCATTAGATTAGCTTCTGAAATAATCATTCTTTCCAATGTCAATGTTACTGTTTCAAACAGACCAAATGCAGGTTTATTGTCTTTAGCCAAAGCACCTGCTGAAATTCTTGGATGCTGACACTCCAGGACAGATTTGGACCCATTCTAACAATAATTCACAAACTAAAGTAAAATGTTCTCATTTGAGTGACTCTTTGACCCTGAGAAAACTAGTAAGACTCATCCTGTTTCAACTGGGATTTTTTAAATCAAAATACCATTCAGCTGTAAACTTAGAAGCATAGCATCATAGAATCGTTTGAATTGGAAGGGACCTTTAAAGGTCATCTATTCCAATGACCCTACAGAAAACGAGTAATGAACTCTATAGGTGTCAACGGTTTACGGGCATTCGGCCCGGTTCCGTGACAAAGCGGACGGGGGACCCACAGGCCCACGCCCTGGGAAAAGGGAAAAAGGGTAAGGAGATGGCCCTGAGAGCAAAAAACAGCGGCAACAATCTGAGGAGAAACAAACTAATTTACTAAATAAGATATCGGAATGCAAAACAACACACTATAATACAATATAATTACAATTTAAGAATGCAAAACAACACACTATAATACAATATAATTACAATTTAAGCTGATAAATCCAATACAGAGAGAGAGAATGTCCCAAAATCAAGGTAGGCCTTACTCTACTACCGACGATAAGACGGCTGGAGAGCGAGGTGCTGCCAAGACGAGAGATGGGCGGAAAAAGGGACGAGGTCTCGTGATCTGCAAGTTTTTATACTGCGAGCTTTTATCTTTGCCCTCCGGCCGAAAATGGTAACAGAGGAGCAAAGTACCGTGGGGAATGCAGTAGTCCTTCTCTTCTGAGCACCAGGTACATTCACTACATGATGTTATGATGTGGAGTACCAATAACCGAAAATCATAAAACCATGACAATAGGCTGGTTATATTTGTCACAGATACAGCATTTCAGAAAGTCTCATTTTCTCTGTCATGTAAAAGAAGTTATAGAGGAATATATAACAAGCAGTAACACCTTATACTTCCCTTCTTGTTTTCTACTCCTGTCAAGCCTCATGCTAAAATAGTCTGATTTATATCTCTGTGATAGTCACTTTGCTGATATACCTCATAGTACGTATTTTTTTACAAGCTTTTCAGTAGGGAAAACTAGAGTTGCTATTAGTTCTGATGAACAAAATGAGAAACAACTTATTTCAAGAAGAATATAGCAATACATTCTTTTTAGCAGTATTACAGCATTATGAGACGTAGCCCCTCACCAAGGTCTCAGCCAGAGGCTCATCCTCCCTCCTTGACACACAATGAACAGAACAAGTGCTGCTACTTTCTTCAGAAAAAAAGATTGTGAAATGTGCTCTTGAAATACATTTCCAGAACATTTCTCAGTACATCTCCAGGCTCATACAAGGACAAAACTGTTTACATTCTATTAATTGCAGACGCAATTGCAAAAAATGTGCGGAAGGACAATATTCTGAGCTGCAAGCAGCCAACAATTCTTGCTGAATTCCTGTGAGCCAGAACTTCACAATCACTTTTTAAATACGTAATCTCTGGTCATGATGAAAGAACTGAGGCTTAAATAATTGAATTTTTAAAATTAGTGCCACATAAACAGAGACTGGTCATTTATCATGGTGACCAGCTATCTTTCAGAAAATTTATGTAGAAAGATTGATGTGAAGTTCCAGCTGATGCCCTAATTTGGCAGTAGTAGAAGAACTTAAAAATCCTTCATCATTCATCATTTTTCTAAAAAACAAATCTCCTTTCACCAAAGGGCCTCCTACCATTATAGTGTAGAGGGGAACTTTCTCTTACGCTCAGAATTGAAAAACTCTTTGAACTTTGTGAAAAGACAAAATATTTTAAATTGAAGAAAGAGAATTAATGAAAATGACTTTCCATCTGATGGTGATCTTTATCTACTGATACCGACTTCTTACGAAATCTGGGAAAAATAAGAGAAATTTATAGCATTACGTTGATAATTGTATTTCTGGGTATATATATCCATAAACTTCTACTTTTTTTTTCCTTTTTGCTAGTTTTTGCTGTAAAATTGTTTAAAAATAACATTAGAAAGAAAGTAGAAGGCCCTGAGTTTTTATTCAATAACACCTTCTTTGTCTATCATATTACTCATGCTGGACAATGGAAAGCATCTGAAAAATGCTGAGTTTGTAACTCTGAAATGCAAACAATTAAAAATGACATAAACAACTGTGAATCTCTGACGCATACTAAAACAGTTACAATGACACTTCCTGATCACACCTATCACAGGAAATGATTGTCCAGAAAGATAACAGAAAAAATTTAAAATACGTACTGTACAATAAATGAGTTCAAAAGAAAAAAGATCAATCTTTTTTTGGTGTTGCTAAACACTTACTATGACCAGCACCTACAGATGATTCTCATTTTTCATGAATTACAATATCTCTTCATAATGAAATGCAAACAGTGCTTCCAAGAGATATATAATAATCATAATCTACAATTTTTGTCTGCTGCAAATAGTATAAAACAAGGTTGACCTTTTACTCTGCATGCAATAGAGCTTGCTGAGGGTATTTTTACCTACTACATTACCGTGACAAGTGAACTGCTTAGGTAATGTCTACAATGAGAAGTCTATACATCTCTGTCCTTTCCTTTAACTAATAAACCAAACACAAACTCTGATCAGCTCCATAACTCTCTTGGTTTCCCCATAATGTTCAACTGTCCAAATATGACCCTAATTCAGCAGCATTATTATTAGCTTTATGGAGGCTCTACGAAAAAATATTAGCAAATAGACAATTGATTCTTGAAGCCTTAGGACAATATTTTTGAACACATCACTGAAAAAGATTTGTTTAGCCTGTTCCCGAAGGTCCGAATTATACCCACGTATAAAGTGTTATCCGGACCAAGTTTTCTTTGGCATATTTAAAATCCATTGATGAAACAGGAATGACAAAAAGTTAAGAAGTCTTTCTAGACAATATTCCGAATGTCCATGTAAAAATTTTCAGGACAATCTTGTCTACAAGTTAGTCACTTCTGCATCAGCATTCACAGTACCTAAACCAGTTGAAGTAAATTATGTATTTCAGGTATCTCCGTGCAGCCTGAAAAAGCAGATTGCGAAACAGAAAAATGTCCATTGGATACTGCATCAATACTGTCCATTATCTGAAAGTAAGTATAAATTACATGTGTTAACTTCAATCATTTTTAATCAGTGGCTATTACCTGTTAGGAAACAAGATGAAATCTCTGCATCCAAGGGGAGGGGAAAATTAAGCTCAAGTATGTGGACATAAATGGACAGTGGAAGAGGAGGCTCCAGCATGCTATACAGGAGCTTCAGTACTGAATAGGAAATAGGCTCTTTAAGGTCATGCCTACACACTAGTTTCAGACAGTCAGGAATTAACATTGCCATTTACTGAACTGGCAGGAGATGTGGCAACTTTTGACCAGAAGCCAATGTAAAGATGCAAAAAAATCTTACAACACTAATGCAAACTCAGCCTTCAAAATGACTATTGCTTTTTCTTTGTTCAGCCGTGTTGTGATACAGTGAAGGAACTAAATGCTTTGTAAAAATGACTTTTATTTAACAAAGATATTCCTAGAGAAAGGCAAAAATCCAAATATTCCCTCACTTACCTCAGATATAGACATTGTACAAAAAAAGTGTGGAAAATGACTTCTTCTTTATTAATGACTTATATATACATAGTCTCAGAGCTAAAGTATAATTCTTTTCCCTGATATTCGTCTTCCCAAATTTCCAAAAATTATTTTCCTATGATTAGAGAGAAATAATGAAAACTAAAAATAATCTGTAAAGCTTTGGGTGAGATGAGGAGGAAATGGAGTTTAACGCATATTGAAAAGTTTGTATACTACACAGCTCTTTTTTTCTGCTCGATATCTGAATTTCTTCTCTGAGACTTGCAGTTTTGAAAGTAGTCAGTGCTCCCAATCTGATTTTGTATGTCTGTCATCTAATTCTGCAGTTTTGCTCACAGGGTAGAGAGAACACCTAATGCACTAAAATTGTCAAAGGTAAGGAAAAAATAATCCCTGCTGTTCTATGTGATAATCACAATATTCAAGAGCTGAGACTAACACATGATGTTCCACTGGGGAAGATATACCATAGTTATCAGTAACATCTTACTGATAATAAACAACAAGCTTCTCCAACTTCTCCATTACCACATTTTGCTGAAACACAACAAAACTCTTCCATAGCAAAACTGATGAGGATAAATGGTAAAAAAAAAAAAAATAAGTGCAAGCAAATTTTACTATATTCTTTCCCTATTCCATCTAGGTAAACAAGATTGTTTGGACTCATCAACACTCAAATATCTTTTGGTTTACCAGATGAAAAGGAAACTGGTCAGTGAATCAAAAAATATCAAAATGATGTCTGGATTTTCATACATTTGGAGGAAGAGATCGTTATCTAATAAAATCTGTATCATTTACTTATTCAGTGAAAGCCTACAGCCATACAGAAGGCAAAAACTTTGGTTTTGATTACAAAAAGTAAGCACAGAAAAAAAAAATAAAAACAAACTCTCTGTAATACACATTTCATATTAACAAACACACAGGAAACTATTTGGAGTTTATTGCTATAAGGAAGCAATTTATGAAAAGTGACTGCCAGTGGAAAAAAGCCCATGAAATAAAAAATCACAGCCACCAGAAAATAATAAAAAGTGCCTGTGAGTCCCCACTGGATTACAAGCTCACCATTAGAAGTATTGTTCTCAGCTTATTTATATTCCTAGGCATTAACAGTATTATTATTTTCCCTCATTTCGTTCAGAACTTTAAGGCTCCAAGTCTACAATCAATAGAGTGTAGGCACTGAGTTTCCCATTCACAGACATATGACTTGATCCAAAGCCCACTGTCAGCTGGCAGTATTGCTACTTCCTTCAGTGGGTTTAAAAATGGTGTCTGAGGTCAGCATGATACTCTTCCTATTCTGTCAGAAATTCCACTGAAGCAGTGCAGCATGCATATCCACATAATTACGTACATCTTATTCCTGAAATTGAATTCTCTGAGCTTTGTAAAACAGAAATAGAATACATACTAGACACTGGTTACAGTAATGTTCGGAACTACTCTAACATAATGCACTGCTTGGTTTTTAAATTTTTCTATCACTAGAACTGAAGTTGTTTACAAATGTCTGAAAAAATGACTGACAAAGCTCTTATCTTTCAGCACTAATTCTTCCATTACGCATCTAAAGTAATAAGAACTAATAAGCTTCTCACACTCACTTCAGGCAATGCACTTGGGCATATACTTGAGAAGTAAAAATAGACTTGTATGTATATTTAATTTTTTTCAATTTCTTTTAAAATTAAAAATATTAATAAATTACATCAAGACATGATAACATCTTTAAACCACAAATGAAAGGGAATTTTTTTCATCATTGCTGCATTTACCTAGAGCTTCAATCACAGGCTACTAGAGAAGACAATAAAATTAAATCATAAATAAAAACTATTTTTCCTGTTAAAAGAAAAAAGAAAAAAACTGAATATACAAACACTTCTATCAAGAATAGTTTCAGAAAAATCTTGAACCAATGATACACTCCCAAATTAAGACATCTGCCAACTGCTTACAGAGATTAGCAAGTTCACAAATCATACTGTACCAGTGGTACGGAGAATATCACTCTCTCTTTTCCTGTGTAGTGGTTGGTTTTTCATTTAATAAACTGCTTAACTGTTTCTGTGCACATGAGAGAAGTTCCAAGCTACACAGATTTCTCTGACGAATAACTTGATCAAGCTGTTGAAATAAGGAAAGAGAGAAAGAATAAGAGAACCTAGAAATAAATGTTAGGGTTTAATTAGTAAAAATTCAAGCATACTAACAAAAATTCAAAACTCATATTCAGCAACCATCCAAAAAAAGAAATTTTAATACACACAGTTTAGTAACAACTTTTAAACAATTACTTTTTTCCAACATAAAATGTACGTAGATCACTTTGAAAGTAATGTCTTCTTTTTATTTCCATGGAAACTACAACAGACAGCATGAGCATATAACACTATTTGATACAGGAAATTCTCAGCTACAAAACACTATTTTTCTACACATTCACCAACATTAACTATGCATTTTTGCCAGTGACAAACAAGAACCTGCATGCTGCACTCAGAAAAACCTGCACTAGCAGGATGTGCCCCACATTCGCTGTTGTCACTGCTGAAATGCACCACCTACTGTCTCACTGTGCTTACATCCACTATTTGGTCTCCAGAAACATTCAACAAGCATCAATGAATGTCAAAGGGTGCAATTTTTTTCTGCACAGAGGAATTCAGTGAAATACCTTTGCTTCATATGCACTTCTTTGTCAGATACCATTTTGTCAGACACCCCTTTGCTGTCATCTGTCACACGGCAACAAAATTAATGGAATATTGGCTGGTAAGGTTCAGCCTCTACCGTCATACTACCAACATCTGCCTCTGATATTGTGGGCCAACATAATAAAATAGGAGGCATAACTTTCAGAGCAGCCCTCTTACTTAAATAACAGTTGCTACTGACAAGAAATGGAAAGATTTGGAAACACTAAATCAAACTCTAAAGAATCCCTATCTATGCAAAAGACAGTCAAGAACAAAGAACAACATGGACACACTGCTGCTGTGATGGTGGATGAAAGGTATTTTGGTGGATGGTGGATTTGAAAAGTATCTTGATTCTTTACTCCAAAATATAAAGAACATTTTGTATGGAGAAACTTGATGTTTTTGTGCTTCTGACTTGTATTTCTCTGGGGAATGGGTAGATACAGTCCAATTCATATAAAATCATAAGAGCTTAGCATGAAGCTGATTTTCAGTGGTTTTCCTTTTACGGCATATTGCATCATCTTGACTCTCTTATTAAGAGAGTCCTTCACTGAGCTTTGATCAAGAGCTTTGGCTAAACTCTCTTTTCTTTTCTTGCAACTTTTCCTTGCAGATTCTGCTTTAAAGAGATTATACTTTAAAGTAGCTTGCCAAACGTGTTCTGATATTGTGTTGTTAACTGTATCAAGGCAGCAATCTCCAGTTGTATGCTGTTAAGTTTATTTCACTCACAACTAAGTAAATGCTCAATGTGTGCAGCTATTGGCTGCAATATGAACAACACTGAATTTGTTCAGGCTTGAGATAGACTTTATGTTTCATGAATTAATAACAAATTTGAGGAGTTTTGTTGAGGCTCAAGTGGCTAGCTGGAAGTCTCCCTTTGTAAGTAAAATTTATTGCTTGTTAAAAGTTTATGTAAATTCAGTAACATAAAAGTTCAGAACTCACCTCTTAAGCTTTACCTTGAATGGTACATTTTAAAATTCTTCCTTGCTAAAGTAGTTGACTAAACACTCTGAAAAGACTTAGGATTTTCACATGACGAAAAAAAAAAAACAACAGTGAAATGATATTGGCTTTGAAAATAGTATGTTCAGAAGGAGAGCATTCTCATTAACAGAGAAGTTGACTTGGAAATAGAAAAAAATCCAGTGAAGCTTCATTATATAATAGATTGTTTAATGAAGTGTTTGGAACAGCCAATTTTTTTGAAGAGTGCCTCAACATTATTGTGTTGCTCCTTGCATAACAAATCATTAAATGAGAAGGCTTTTTAAACCTTGTCTTTCTTAACAGTTGTCCCTTTGTATTTATAGGTCCTGTTCACTTCATGGAATGATCTCATTACTTAAACAAACATTAATGGACATCCAGTAGATTCAAAGTGAATGTGACTCATATACAAATGTAATCAGTATGAACAGCATATTAGGGATGGAGTATTCATATAACCAAATCAAGTTAACTGTTTTAATTCTGTAGATACTGAAAAATGTACTGCATTGCATCTACCACAAGAGAGGAGATTTTCTACATCACACCGTCACTGTTTCTAGTATTAATAAATGTTTTTAATTCCATCATATGAAATGTATCCAGTTCAATGTTCCCAATTCTCTAGGTTGTGTCCTAGAAGCAGAACTTTATTAAAACAGTTTTAATGTTCGTGGCATTAAAGCCTTCCCCGAACTTCATTAGATTGATATATTCAACACTATATTTTTAGTTCTTTACAGTTTTTTAAATTAAAAACCAGCAACCAAACAAACAACAAAACAACAGTAAAACTCAAGAACCAGAATTTGGCTGTTCTCATATATTCCCATACTGAACCCACGGCTAGACAAATGATTTGGACAACTCCATAGGGTCTGTTACCACTTCTGAAAATCCCACAATCATTGAGAGTCATTCGTTTGCCAAAAATAAAAAACCTTTGGTCCATTTTCAAGGTCTAAGTGTGATTCTACCATCCTTCTGGTCAATGATGATTGGATGGGACTCTGAGACTTCCTTGTGGGGTCTCACCTCAGTCATATTCTTAGACTACCCATATGATGTGCCTTTGGGCCAAACAATGTGACTGAAGAGTGGCATAGGCCTCATGTCACTGGAAGTAAAAATTTGGGAAATAAAACTAAAGGCTCATACACAGCTGTGAAGAACACTGCCACCATGTGACTGCTTTCATTCCAGATTGCTCTATTTTACTTTATATCAATCCATCTTGTCCTGCATCACTTCATGAACCCATATCTCTAATCAAAGCTAAGAATTATTCTTGGCACCACATTTTCTTAGCTTTTATCATAAAATTTTTCAATTTTTCTGCAAAATGAAATGAAAATCTACATGGCTGACAGCTCTAGTGAAATACATTGCTTCTTACACAAATAGCTGAGCATTCACATCCTTCATATTTTCTCTTTCTAGTATAACTACCCACAAATACAGATATTTTCATGGCATAAGTTCTTAGCTTTCTCCACTATTTTCCAAACATCTAAAAATTTCAAATGGCTAGAGAAGAAATGCAGTCAGAACTCTTTAAGTATTTACTATATATCAGAATTATATTATCCATTACTAGTAAATGACAAAATATTTTACAGAAAATTCAAATTTAGGTTTAGGAATGAAGTTATAAGGATGAAATTATGATCTAATCATAGTAAAGATACATTTTGTTACTAACCTCACAGTAGCTTGAAGTTCATCCAGAAAAGTAAAGAAAGCAAAATTGTTACACATTGGTCCTTCACTTTTCCCTGTTGTGTAAATATTAAGGTGTTTACAAGAATATTTTTCAAAACTATTTATCAGATGATATCATTTTCTGTAGCAAACAGATTTCTAGCTGTAGAAAATGGTAGGTACATTTCTAAAAATGTATACTGAACAATTTATCAGTACTTCAAATGATAATCTGATGATTAATGTAGCCAAATGCAATTCCACTCACTCTTCTGTCTCTGCAATTCTAAAAGGATTAAAAGTTGCAGTCTTCTTTTTTATCTACAATGACCAGAGACTAAAAGTGAATGAAGATATTGAGTACAGTTGTTACTTTTTAACTGGAATTTTTCAGTTGATCACAATTACGTGATCACACAACTTTTGACTCTTGCTAATTTCTTAAGTTCACGCAAAATAATGATACAAAGTATTGAGTATGTCAAGAAATCATTTTAATACATTCATATACGTGTTTTTATTTATCCATAGAAGAGAATAAAAAACTTCAAATCCTGAAAAGTACCCTTGTCACTCAAAAGTCCATCAAAAGACAGGAAATTTCAAATGTAAAATCAATAGTTTACGGAATTGAAAACACTGAGATTGATGTGTAGGAGAATGTGTTCTGAAGATTGAGCTTAGCAGGTCTAGATTAGTGGAGCTGATATAAAGGCTTTCCACTTATTTAGTGCTTACAAGTAGCTGCTTGTTGAATAGAATTCAATTCCAAGTTAATTCCTTTAAATTCAATACTGATTAGCCATATGCAATTATTTATAGACACCATTATGGCATCATTATACACATATTTGCCAAGTGACTAGTAATATGAGCAATCCTACATATTTCAGCATCTTCTTGTCCTCCAAGTAATATTCAGTAGAAAAAAGACATTTCAACACCGTATGTGAAAGTAATCAAGATTTTGTTGCATTTGTTGCAAGTTTATCTTCTTTTACTTAATCTTGTTTTTTTTTCTACATATTTTCATTTCTATAATTCTGTTTTAACTGAGTTCCTCCATACTTTGAGGAGTATCTCCATGGAGGACACAATATTAGTGAAATGTGTTCATGATGAAAACTGCTTCTCCAAATTATTTACATACTTAAGAATGAAGGACTAGAGGAAAAAAATTCTTCAAGGCCCACTACAATCAGGAACATAATTGAATGGCTCCTTCTACACAGTTGATATAATATTAAAAGTACACTGGGTTGTTCATGGAGCGGTTACTGTAGATGTAAAACAACTTCTTGGTTGATGTCAAACATTGCTGTGATCAAATTAAAATTTAGGTATTTCTGTTCTAATTGTATGTAAATCTGTAATAACTTGTAAAATGTTCACTAAAACATCATATAACATCATTCTGCATTATGAAATAGAGACAGATAATGGTCTTTCTAAAGAATGAGCTGAACTTCAGTGCTAAGTGGATGAAATGACTGCATTTTAAATCTTAAATAAATTTTTACTGCAGTCACTTTTTATGAATAATATAATTCTTTCTGAAATATTATGAGTTTTCTTGTGTAATTAAAACCTCAGCTTTTGCAGAATTTTCCTGCCTCCATTCACAGTATGGAATAATCCATTCAAATGTACTACTGCAACTTAGTGCAAAATTCTTTGCATATACTGTACTGTATATTGGCTTACAAACTCAGCATTCAGCAGAATATTGCAGTGTAATTACAGACTCATAGATGTCTTCTCACAGTTTGATCTGTAGACATTCCTCTTTGAGGAAAAATGAAAAATGAGGGTACAGTTTTTGGTACAATTTTTATGAGGTATGTTTTGTGGGTTGTTTATTTTTTCACAACTAATCCATACATGAGCCACAGACATGATTCTGAAAAAATTCATAGCTACAGATATTCAGCAATGTGATCACATTTTCTAGTAAAACTATGGTTTCAGAAAGTTTTCACAGTGCACTAACATGAGCTTCTTGCCGTAGATTCAACAAAAGGCTTTAAAAATTTCCCAAGCACATTAAATATACCACATAAAAAATTACCTTGTGGAACCTGCAAATCTGTGAGTTGGATGAGGAAACAATGAACTAGTTCCTCTCATTCCTTTAATGGATGAGAAGGAAAACAGATCCATATGGCACATATGGGTAGCTGTCAACGGTTTACAGGCAGGTTCAGCCCGGTTTCGTGACTAATGGGGCAGGGGAACCCATGGACCCACGCCCTGGGAAAGGGAAAGGGGAAAGAGTAAGGAGATGGGCCTAAAAGCAAAACAGCAGCAATGATCTAAGGAGAAACAAACTAATTTACTAAATAAGATACTAGAATGCAAGATAACACAATATAATACAATATAATACAACATAATTGGAATTGAAGCTAATAAATCAAATAAAATGAGAGTGTCCAAACACCAAAAGGCCTTACTCTAATGCTGGCAGCAAGACAGCTAGGGAGACACTGCCGGAACAAGTGGGAGGGGAAGAGGAGAGCAAAAAAGGGACATCTTGTGATATTTGAACAGTTTTTATCTTTCCCTCTGAACGGAAAACGGTAACAGAACAGCAAACAGTCCCTTGGGAGATATAGTTCTTCTTCTCTTGTGAGAACCAGGAACCCAAAACTATCCATGACCCACTGAACTGGAGCATTAACTCTTTAACTCCCAGTGCACTACGTGGTGTTATGACCTGGAATACCAATAACCAAAAATCATAAAATCATGACAGTAGCACAGCTTATTTTAAAGTTAATCCCAGAACAGGACATTTTTGTCTGTTCATCTGTGAATTTCTACTATTGATAACACTTACTAAGTATACAATAAGAAGGTTCTTTACGGCTATAATTCAGTATCTGCTACTCATTAGAAAGCCATCAGTGTTCAAGACAATCTCTAGAAAGAGCGATGTCTGAAATGCAATAATAACTATATTACAATAAATAATGCTTCAACTTCTAAGCCTGAAGGAATTTATGCTCCAGACTTGATCAGTGAAACCATTAAAATAATCCCATTTGTTGGAGACATCTTTAAAACAGATTTGCCTAGTCTGCAGAAAGTCGTGAGAAAACACCCTGTCAACCCTCGCAGAATCTCCACTGTCTCCCAGCTGGACATAGGAATGTAAGAAAATGCCAACCTTCCTTCATATAAATAAAAGAAGGAAATTTACTTTATCAAGAAATGCATAAAGGAACTAAAAATCATTGCAACATCTGCTCAGACTACTGAAAAAAGGGCATTATCTGGAAGAACAAAAATAATAATGGAAATACTTATGTGTAGAAACACATAAGTTACAGTACTTAAGTATCTGGATATCTTATACAATGAAATGCCCTTGTATAACCTTAAAGACTGAGGTCCTGATGCCACAAACTTTCAGATGCCTGTAAAATTTTGAACACACTAGTGACTCTCCCAATATTAAAGTCACTCATGTGTTATGTGGACATGCACCTCAAAGATTTTTAAAGGTTTCCAAAAGAAAAGCTTCTGTAAAAGCTTGTTGAATTTGTAGAAAACAAGTGTCTTCCTTACAGCATAATATCTGATGCATGAAAATGCTCATTAAATACATGAACTATATAAAAAAGAAATCTTTATATAACTTTATATAAAAAAGAAATCTTACTTATCTATTTTTAAAGCAAAAATATACCCATATTGTCATATCTCACTGTTATTCTCTTGTTGAATTATTGAAGAGTAGCAGAAAAGCACAGATCAGTTTCGCTAATAAAATAACAAAACAATTAAATTTGGCACCTGTTTATTGTGTGAAAAATGCAGAGATTTAAATTAATGCAAAAGCATAACAAGGAGTTATTTTGAAGGTTGCTTTCAATTTTTTATAGACTTACAAGATGAGTAATGTTGGCTTATACTGGGCAGGTTTCAAATAAACCCAGACATCTGTCACACAGGACCAACTCTTATTCTCCTTTGGTCTCCCTATTTTCTTCTAATTGTGAAAACGGACAAAAAAAAGAAATTATTTGCAGTGGATACCAATCATCCTCCAGATATTTTTGTTATCCCTGTCAATATTCAGCACCTTAACTCAATTTGATAACTCTGTGAATGTTACTACAAGTATTTTACAAATACAGCTATGAGTGTGAATCTATGCTGTATCCACTCCTGAGCTACATTTGATTCTATCCAGCATGGAACTCAGCAGTGTCTGCAAAATCTCTGACAGAAGAATGGTTAGCATTTGGTTCTGCAAGTGTCTATATAGTTCCCGATACGTACAGTCCCTGCAAGACAGACACAAAGCAGAAGACTAATCAGAACGTAACTAGGGGCCATCTTCATCAGATCACCTCCGATATGGAAGAAGGAACTAGAAACGTACAATAGCACCTAAAATAATGGATACCTAAATTATTCAGACAGCTTTCTATCCAGGCTTGTCAGATCCTAGGTTCTATCGATGATAGTTTTCATAGAATCATAGAATGGTCTGGGTTGAAAAGGACCTAGTTAATCTAGTTTCAACCCCCCTGCTCAGTGCAGGGTCACCAACCACTAGACCAGGCTGCCCAGAGCCACGTCCAGCATGGCCTTGAATACCTCCAAGGACAGGGCATCCACAACCTCCTTGGGCAACTTGTTTCAGTGCGTCACCACCCTCTGAGTGAAAAACTTCCTCCTAATATCTAACCAACATCTCCTCTGTCTCAGTTTAAAACCATTCCCCCTTGTCTTATCGCCATCCACCCTCACGAATAATTGTTCCCCCTCCTGTTTCTATGCTCCCTTCAAGTATGGGAAGACTACAATGAGGTGTCCCCGGAGCCTTCTCTTCTCCAAACTAAACCAAAACTCCAATCTAAACCTCCTGTCTTAGTTTAAAACCATTCCCCTTTGTCCTATCACTATCAAACCATGTAAACCGTCATTCCCCCTCCTGTTTATATGCTCCCTTCAAATACTGGAAGGCCACAATGAAGTCTCCCCAGAGCGTTCTCTTCTCCAAACTAAACAAGCCCAGTTCCCTCAACCTTTCTTCATAGAAGAGGTGCTCCAGCCCTCTGATCATCTTAGAGGCCCTTCTCTGGACCTGTTCCAAGAGCTCCATGTCTTTCTTGTGCGGGGAGCCCCAGGCCTAGATGCAGTACTCCAGATGGGACCTCACAAGAGCCGAGTAGAGGGGGACAATCACCTTCCCCTCCCTGCTGGCCATCCTTTTTTTAATGCAGCCCAGGATATAGTTGGCCTTCCAGGCTGCAAGCCCACACTGCTGGCTCATGTCCAGCTTCTCGTCCACCAGGCCACCAAGTCCTTCTCCACAGGGCTGCTGTCAAGGAGTCCTTCCCCCAGTCTGTATAAATACCTGGGGTTGCCCCGGCCCAAGTGCAACACCTTGCACTTGGCCTTGTTGAACCTCATTAGGTTCACATGGGCCCACTTGTCCAGCCTGTCCAGGTCCCTCTGGATGGCTTCCCCTCCCTCCAGTGTATCGACTGCACCATTCAGCTTGATGTCATCTGCAAACTTGCTGAGGGTGCACTTGATTCCATTGTCTATGTCATTGTTAAAGACGTTGAAGAGCACCGGTCCCAAGACTGAGCCTTGGGGGACACCACTCGTGACCGGCCTCCACTCTGACACAGAAACATTGATCACAACCCTTTACTGCGACCAGCCAACCAGTTCTTAATCCACCGAACAGTCCGTCCTTCAAATCCATACCTCTCCAATTTGGAGAGAAGGATGTGGTGAGGGACCATGTCAAAGGCTTTGCAGAAGTCCAGGTAGATGACATCCGTCGCCCTTCTCCCATCCACCGATGCCATCACTCCATCATAGAAGGGCACCAGGTTGGTCAGGCAAGATCTGCCCTTCGTGAAGCCATGCTGGCTGTCTTGGATCACCTTTTCATCTCATATGTGCCTTAACATGGTAACCAGGAGGATCTGCTCCATGATCTTCCCAGGCACAGAGGTGAGGCTCACTGGCCTGTAGTTCCCCAGGTCATCCTTTCTCCGTTTCTTACAAATGGAAGTAATGCTTCTCTTTCTCCAGTCATTGGGGATTTCACTGGACAGCCATGATTTTTCAAATATGATGCACAGCGGCGTGGCAACCGTATCAGCCATTTCTCTCAGAACCCTGGGAGGCATAGCATCTGGCCCCATGGACGTATATACATTCATTTTCATGAGGAGGTCTCGGACTTGTTCCACTGTTACAGTGGGACAGAATCCGCTCCTCTCACCCACACCTAGAGGTTCAGGGTCCTGGCAGACATGGGGAGCTTGACCACCAGTCAAAGCAAAGCACTTATTGAGCACCTCAGCTTTTTCCATGTCTGAGAAAGCCACTTCTGCATCCTCATTTGTCAAAGGGGGAACACCCTCCTTGGTCTGTATCCTCCTGCCTGTGTACCTGTAGAACCCCTTCTTGTTATTTTTCACATCCCTAGCCAAGTTCAGCTCAATCTGCACCTTGGCTTTCCTGTGCAGTCTCTACACATGCAGACAACAGCCCTGTATTCCTCCCAGGCTACACAACCCTGCTTCCACTTCGCATACATTTCTCTCTTTTCCCTCAGCTTAAGCTGCTTAAGGTCCTTGCTCAGCCATGCCTGTCACCCGCCTCCTCTGCTTGATTTCTTTTGCTGGGGGATGGAGAGCTCTTGTGCTCTCAGGAGGGTGTCCTTAAACAGTTGCCAGCTCTGTTCTGTTCCTGTGCCCTTAAGGACAGTTTCCCAGGGGATCCCACCCAGCAGTTCCTTGAGCAGCCGGAATTTTGCTCTCCTGAAGTTCAGGATCCTGACTCTTCTCTTTGCCAGGCCTGCACTACTCCAGATTGCAAACTCCACCAGGCATGATCACTACAGTCCAGGCTGCCTCCAATCTTAACCCCTCTAATGCTCTCCTCCACATTGGTGAGCACCACGTCCAGTAAGGCTTCACCTCGGGTCAGTCCATCTAATACCTGGACCAGGAATTTATCCTCAACAGACTCCAGGAATCTCCCGGATTGTCTGCCTCCCGCCATGCCGCTATCGCAGCAGATATCCGGGTGGTTGAAATCCCCCATCAGGACAACAGACCACAAATGCAAGACTTCCTGCAGCTGGAGCAAGGAGGCCTCATCAACAGCTCCCCCTGATCAGGTGGCCTGCAACAGACCCCAGCCACTAGATGTCCTTTACTGGACCGATCCCTGATTTTAACCCATAAGCTCTCAACCTGGTCATGGCTGTAACTCAGACACAGCTCTTCACAATCTATCCACTTCCTAACATAGAGGGCAACTCCCTCTCCCTTCCAGCCCTGTCTATCCCTTCTGAAGAATCTGCAGCCCTGAATCAGAGTGTTCCAATCATGGGATTCCTCCCACCACGTTTCCGTGACAGCAACCAGATCATAATTTTCCAAGCACATCACGGTTTCCAGTTCCTCCTGTTTATTTCCCATGCTGCGTGCATTAGTGTAAAGGCACTTCAGCTGGGCTTTCTGGCACACTACCTTTCTAGAGGGGCCCTCCCTCAAACCTCTGAAAGAAATCTGAAGTTTTCCCCCACTGCTTCCTAGAGGGACACGAGAAGGTTTTGGATGGGGGGTCGGCAACATTACCTCCTCTGGGGAGTTCCCAGCAGATCCTACAGGATGGATCGGAGGTTTTTCCACACAATCTCCTACAACGACAACATCCCCAAGCCCTTCTCTGTCCCACTGACGACTACCCTCTTCCTCCATCAAATATAGTTGAAATTTCTGAACTACTTGCTCCACCCTAGTGAGTGTCATTTTATCCCCATGCCCATTCATACCTAGTTTAAAACTCTCCCAACGAGCCCTGCCAGCTCCTGGGCTACGATCTGCTTTCCATCTGCAGCCATCAAGCCAGGTGCCGAGTAAACTGTCCCAGGATCAAAGAACCCAAAGTTCCTGTGGCAGCACCAGTCTCTCAGCCACTTATTCAAAGCTTGTGTTTTCCTAGATTGCTCTGTATCCCTCACTGCCCCAGAAGGGAGAGAGGAAAATATCACTTGTGCTCCCACTCCTTCAACCATTCACCCTAAACACCTGAAATCTCTTTTGATAGCTCACAGGCTTCCCCGAGTGATTTCATCACTGCCTGCCTGGACTATCAATAACGGGTAGTAATCAGAGGAGCAAACCAGACCTGGGAGTTTTTTGGTGATGTCCCTGACATGGCCCCTGGGGCCTCCCTACAGGTCGGGTCAGGTCTGCATATGGGGCCCTCCATTCCTCTGAGAAGGGAATTGCCCACCACAACGACCCTTCTGTCTTTCCTGGCAGAGGCAGTCTCAAGGCGTGGGGCTGACCGCCTCGCCACAGAGGCAGTCTCAAGGTGTGGGGATGACCACCTCACCCTAGGCTCCTTCCTAGGCAGGTCCTCCCTTGCCTCCCCACTTACCTCCCCTTCAATTTTCAGTACCCCAAACCTATTGCTTAGGGGAACACGGGGGGACTGGGGAAGGCAGGCAGGGAGTGCACCCATGATGCCGAGCCAGGACTCTCTTCCAACCCTCCTCACCTGTCAGTTCTGTCCAACTGTGAGAGGGCAGGGGGTCCACCACTTTTCTGGGGGTATCTCCCTGGCACCCTTCCCTGCAGCACGCCAGCGAGTCACTCCACCAGTCATTCTCCCATTCACACTCCCTGATGGTCCTTAGTATCTCCAGTTCCTCCTTGAGCTCCACCACCAGGCTGAGCAGATCATTCACCTGCTTGCGCCTCACACAGGCGGAACTCCTGCCACCCTCCCCTGGCAGCAGCAGACTCAGACACTCCCCACAGCCAGAGACCTGGACAGCCACATTTCTGGGCAGACCCTCCATCTGGGTCACCACAGTCTTCCTGGGGGAACGCGCTGTCTGGTGGAGACCATGTTTGAATCTGAGGTCACAGAGACTGTTGATAAGAGAGCTGGTCTCCTGAGCAAAGAGACTCACCTCTGCAGTACTCTATGGGCAGTGTGGGCTGTGCTCACACACTGATTACCCCTCCCTGTTCTCAGTGGGCAGCAAAGCTCTTTGCTAACTATGGGTGCTCTGTCGGGAAGCTATGGGTGCTAGCTTCTGCCCTCCCTGAGGCCATTAATAGCCTGATAGCCAGGGGTCAAGGTCAAGGGTGTGAAACAAATGTGCCAGCTCTATCTTGAGCTATGCCAGTTTTCTATCTTGAACTGTTTTAAGTACCCAAGTCAGTCTTGGGTACTATTAAATGCTGTTGTAATACTGCTACTAAAGACTTGCTAGAGACTACACAGGGCTTCTGTGAAGCGTCATAACCACAGATGTCCATCTCTCTGGGAATGTGTCTGCAGACTATCAGACTATCCTATAAAGCCCTGAATGCAATGCAGGGTTGGGTTCTAGATCTGGTACCAAATATCTGCTTCATTTGTCAATATGTACATATATGCCAAATTGACCTCGGGTAAGCATGTTCAGTTAAAAGAAACAATTTCCCTTATCTGATGGGCTCATGGTGAGACACACTCAATTGTCTTTCAGTATTAAGATGATATCTACCAAACTGGAATCATCATACCTATCTGATAAGTAAAAAGCAAATAAAGACATTATTAAATATATTAATAAGAACAATATTTTTCTTTCTGAGAGAATTAGTTTTACAATATGAGGGAATGTGTATGCAAAATATGCATCATTAACTGATTATCTGAAGTTTCCTGCAAAACCATAAAGTATAGGTTTCAGGGACACAGCTACCTCTGAAGCAAAGTGTTCCCTATCAGCACACTGGAGCTTAATGCACAGTGAAATAGCAGGAAAAAAAAAACAAGTCCTACCTCTTAGTCTTGAGAAGCATTTGCTTTAACAGTTAGGTTTTCAGGTTTAATTTTTAATGAAACTTTGGTTATAAGATGTGACAGGATGAAACCATACATACTTGAAGGCAGAGGAAAAGATGGTATCATATGAAATATCTACATCTAAAATTATATTGCCATTGTAGATAGATTCTCAAAAAGAAACTCAACAAGGAAATCAGTCTGCAGTAAATCAGTTAAATTCAGCTTTAAATCAGTGGTAATAATTGAAATAAGAAATTAAGCATTAAGGTTTAGGGAACAGAAAACTAATTTTCTACTATCCAGACACGCATTTCTGAGGCCACACTTAAAGGACTTCTTCAGTATTGATTGGATTGATCATATTTTCACTGTCAGACCCATTTTACTGGATATTTCCATTTGGAATTTGAAGCTGAACTTCTGCAGAAAAATTCAGGGCAGCTGCTGCAGAAGCACTTCATAAAGCTGCAGCTGCAACAATGTCATCAAAGAAAAGACCTCCTTCTTTCAAAACATATACAGATTTAGTAGCCAGGGCACTGAGCCATCACTTAAATCACAAGAAGATTCTAAAGAAGTGGGAAAAAATTATCAGCCAAAAATAATAATCTTTAGGCTTTATGCTTTATACAACCACTAATTACTTCTGCAACTGCCAGCCAGCAGAGACACAACTACAACATATTCCCCAAAGCAGCTTCTCTTGTTTACCAAACAAGCTTTTCTGCTTCATTTTCAGATACAGATTACAGATTAATGCTTTCATCTGAAGCAATATCAGGTACCTAAATCTTCAAATACCATGATGGCTGTTGTTGAAGTTGCTGTTTTTAAACCTTGATAATTCCTTATTTTACATAACAATAGACAACCTAGAAATACCTAACCATCTGGAGGGGGAGAGGGGAAGAAAGGGAAAAGCACCTTTGGCCACATAATGGGTCAACAGTTTGCAATCAAAGTAGAAAAAGATATACATATAATCATACTCATAGTTAAAATTCTAACATGAGGAAAGATTTCTTCGTTTTTTCTGTTATTCAAGCCGACCTGAATACTAAAAGTAAACAGGAAACCACATTAGTGTTTCTTCCTCTACCTCATCTTAATATTGCTGTAGCTAAGAACATTTATTTCTTTATATCTCTCTCTAGTTGAAAAGACAGCTAGAGTTCACATCACATTTTGATCCCACTGACTTTGCTGCAGGAATAAAACTGCAGGAAATAATCGCAGGAAATAATCACAGGAAAGATTAATCAGAACACATAAGCTAAGGCCAACTTCCCAGTTAATTTTTCAAATCAAACTTCAGCAGAACAGTAAAACAAAAAACAAAAACACTTTAAAATTAGAGCAATGACGCTGCATGATTTGTGATAGAATTGCTTGAAATTTTCTGCATATAATCAGTTCTGAAAAAAGTTTCCAGTAATAAGTAAAAAACCTCAAAATAAAAAGTAAGTATTTAAAACTACTGAGGTTCAAGAATCTCCATACAAAAGGAATTGGATGTAAATGAAAATCATTAAAACAAATTAAAAAAACTAAGCAAATACACACCGAACTCAGAATATCTCTTGGGAGTAGCAAAAGGCACTTTGGATCAGAATAAACCATCCTTACATAGAGTTATCTGCTCATTTTATTTTGTGGTGAAAAAAAAAAAGAAACTCCTTTGAAAACCATACAGCGTAGAGAATCTGTTAGACAGTAGGCCTTTGTGGTAGGACCACACTTGATCTAGCCTTATCCTACCCTAGCACATGAAGAGATAAATTTAGCAGATAACTTTTATTTCTAATTAAGATACTGTATGAGTTCCGGATTTTCAAAACATGAAACTGGAGACCACAACAATATCCTTGCATGCCATGGAAACACAGTGGATAAAAAGGCCACCTGTTGTCTGTTTTGGTCTTAATTAAAATGGTATCATAAAATCGAAAGATATAAGAGATCTTGGTCAATCTACTTATTTTTGCACTGAGAATTACAATAAAGTTGATCAATGTGGAACTTCTCTCTTGCAATTTGACAGCCTCGTATGGGCCTGCCAAAATGATGCTGCTAGCCATGTTTTTTGCTACAAGATTCCTAATGATCCTGTTAGTGCCAACAGAGTGGTACAACAGAGACTTATAAAAAGCCAAGGAGTTGGCCTATAACAACAAAACCAAAATTGCAGATGATTTTAGTTTCAATCAATCCAAGTTGACCACATTGAACTAATTAATTTTCCTATCTAGCAGAAACTAATGTGGACAACATCAACTTCATAAAATTTGTAACTGTTTCTGCACTACCAATATACCTAGTATTGAGAGATCAACTGGTGGAGTAACTCCCTGGCATGCCAGAGAGAAAGGCACCAGGGAGATAACCCCCAAGAAAGTGATGGAGCCCCAACCCATCACTGTTGGGAGAGGCAGGGGACATGAGAGATGGGGAGAGTTAGAAGATGATGCCAGCTCAGCATCATGGGGAGATAACCCCCAAGAAAGT
Organism: Numida meleagris; assembly: GCF_002078875.1. Lineage (NCBI taxonomy): Eukaryota > Metazoa > Chordata > Aves > Galliformes > Numididae > Numida > Numida meleagris. The sequence goes on from NW_018363448.1 coordinate 986,659, forward strand.
GATGGAGCCCCAACCCATCACTGTTGGGCACTGAAAATTGAGCAAGGAGGTGGGGGAAGGTTGGCCTAAGATATTGCCAAGGGTGAGGCAGTTGACTCTGCATCTCCAGACTGCCTCTGCCAAGAAAGACAGAAGGGTTATTGCTGTAGGTGATTCCCTCCTCATGGGAACAGAGGGCCCCCTATGCAGACTGGACCTGACTCATAGGGAGGTGTGCTGCATCCCTGGGGCCCAGGTCAAGGACATAACTCTCAGATCTGGTTCATCCCCAATTACTACCCACTACTGATAGTTCAGGCAGGTAGCAATGAAGTAGCTCAGAGAATCCTGCTAACTATCAAAAAGACTTCAGGGCTTTAGGGCAGTTGGTTGAGGGAATGGGAGCACAACTGATATTTCCTTCTGTGCCTTCTGGGGCAGTGAGGGACAGAGTGGGCTAGGAAAACCCAGGTAATGACTAAGTGGCTGAGAGACTGGTGCTGCCACAGGAATGTTGTTTTTTTTGACCATAAGGCAATTTACTTGACACCTAATGGCTGCAGATGGGTGTCACTTTTCTCTTAGAGGGAAATGGATCCTAGCCCAAGAGCAAGCAGGGCTCACTGAGAGGCTTTAAACTAGGTAGGAAGGGGGAAGGAGATGCAATGAGGCTTGCTAGGGTAGAGTGAGTAGTCCGAGGCTTTATACTAGATCCAATGGGGGAAGAACGTCAAATGTGACAGGACAGAGAAAGCCTTGGGGTTGCTGTCATGCCAGGAGATTGTGCAGAAAAACCTGTGAACTGACCTGTAGGATCTTGTGGGAACTCCTCAGAGGAGGTAACATTGCCAACCCCCCATTCAAAACCTTCTCACATCCCTCTAGGAAGCAGTGAGAGAAAACTTCAGATTTCTTCCAGAGCTTTGAGGGAGGACCCCTCTAGAAAGGTGGTGTGTCAGGAAGCCCAGCTGAATTGCCTTTACACTAATGCACACGGCATGGGAACTAAGCAGGAGGAGCTGGAAACCGTGATGAGCTTGGAAAATTATGATCTGGTTGCTATCACAGAAACGTGGTGGGAGGAATCCCAGAACTGGAATACCACTGTAGAGGGGTATCGCCTTTTTAGCAGGGATAGGCTAGGTAGGATGGGTGGGGGAGTTAGTTGCTTTCTATGTTAAAGACTGGATAGACTGTGAGGAGCAGGTTGAGAACCTGTGGGTTAGAATTAAGGACAGGACTAATAAAGGCCACCTGGTGGCAGGGGTCTACTATAGGGCAACTGATCAAGGGGAGCCTGCTGATGAGCCCTTCTTCCTTCAGCTGCAGGAGGCAGCGTGCTTACTGGCACTCATCCTGATGGGAGATTTCAACCTCCTAGATACCTGCTGGGAAAACCACACAGCAAGCTGCAAGAAATCCAGGAATCTTCTGGAGTGCGTGGATAATAACTTTCTGGTTCAAGTACTGGATAAATCAACCAGAGGTGAAGTTCTGTTGGATCTGGTGCTCACCAATGCAGAGAAGATTGTTAAAGGCATTAAAACTGGAGGCAACATAGGCTGCAGTGACTATGCCCTGACTGAGTTTGTGATCTCGAGGAACGTGGGCCTGGCAAAGAGTTGGGTCAGGACCCTGAACTTTGGGAGTGTAAGCTTCAGGCTGTTTAAGGAATTGTTGGATGAGATCTCCTGGGAAGCTGTCCTTAGAGACAAAGAAGTGGAAGAAAGCTGGCTCCTCTTCAGGGATGCCTTTCTGAGAGCACAAGAGCTCTCTGTCCCTCAGAATAAGAAAGCAAGCAGGAGAGACAGGAAACCGACATGGCTTGGTAACGACCTGCAGGTCAAACTGAAGGAACAGACTGTCTTCAGTCTGGAGAAGAGGAGGCTCGGGGGAGACCCTATTGCTCTCTATAACTATCGGAAGGGAGGTTGTAGTGAGCTGGGGGTCAGCCTCTTCTCTCTTGTAACTAGTGACAGGACGAGGGGGAATGGCCTCAAGTTGCGCCAGGGGAGATTTAGGCTGGACATTAGGAAATACTACTTTTCTGAAAGAGTGGTCAGGCACTGGAATGGGCTGCCCAGGGAGGTGGTTGAGTCACCGTCCCTGGAGGTGTTCAAGAAACATTTAGATATAGCATTGCGAGACATGGTTTAGTGGGGTTATTGGTGGTAGGTGGATGGTTGGACTGGATGATCTTGTAGGTCTTTTCCAACCTAGCTAGTTCTATGATTCTTTGATTCTATGATTATACTGACTGTGGAAACAAGGGCGTACCACCTGGGGAGAAAACAGGGATGCTGTCCGGATTTGTACAGGGGGAATTAAAAAAGTCAAGGCACAGATGGAACTGAAAGTGGTGAGGGATGGTTTTATTTTTTTTTTAAACAAACAAACAAAAAAAAGTAGGTGTCTATAGGTACACTGGCCAGAAGAGGCTGGCCAAAGAGAGCATACCTCCTTTGGGAAATGAGAAAGGAGAACTGGCTATGACAGATATGGAGACGGCTTCACTGGCAGCCAGGATTCTTGTATTTCTCATGTCCCTGAAGCTCGCCTCCCTGAGCCTCTAGGTGGGAACTGGCAGAGTACATCTCCCCTCACTGTAAGGGCAGAGCAAGTCCAAGATCTCCTCATGAGACTGATTGTATACAAGTCTATGGGGCTGGATGATATGCATCTGAGGGTTCTAAAGGAGCTGGCTGATGTGGTTGCTGCGCCTCTCTCCATCATATTTGAAAAGTTTGGCTGTCGGGAGAAGTCCGTGGGGACTTGAAAAAAGGAAATGTCAATCCCATTTTCAAGAAAGGGAGGAAGGAGGACCTGGGGAACTACAGACCAGTGATTCTCACCTCTGTGCCTGGGAGGATCATGGAACAGATCCTCCTAGAAGACATGCTAAGGCACATGAGGGATGAGCAGGTGATCTGAGACAGCCAGCATGGCTTTATGTCTGGGGCCCCCAATACAGGAAAGATGTGGAGCTGTTGGAGAGAGTCCAGAGGAAAGCCATAAATATGATCAGATGTCTGGAGCACCTCCCCTACAAAGACAGGCTGAGGGAGCTGGGCTTCTTCAGCTGGGAGAAGAGAACGCTGCAAGGAAACCTCATCGCAGCCTTCCAGTATTTAAAAAGGAGATTATAAAAAAGGAGGGGAATCTATTTTTTACTTGGGCAGATAGTAGTAGGACAAGGGGGAATGGTTTTAAGCTCAAGGAGGAAAGTTTTAGATTGGATGTCAGGTGGAAGTTCTTCACAGAGTGAGTGGTGAGGTGCTGGAACAAGCTGCCCAGAGAGGCTGCCGATGCCCTGTCCCTGGAGGTGTTCAAGACCAGGTTGGATGGGGCCCTGGGCAATCTGATCTAGTGCCAGATCTGGAGGTTGGTGGCCCTGCCTGTGGCTGGAACTTGATGATCCTTGGGGTCCTTTCCAACCCAAGGCATTCTACGATTCTATGATTCTAACTATACATACAAAAAAATTCTGAATTAAGAAACACCAGAGGAATACAAATAATTACAATACAGACTTGGCGACAAATACATAGATGAGTTTGAAAGAAAAAGACAACAAATGAATAATGTTTATATTTTATTAGGAATAACTTCACCAAGTACTCTAAACATCCCACTTAACTCAGTCTAATGAAGTATTAAATATTTAACCTCCAAAATCCACTTGTCCTTTCTAATTTTCTCATTAGGATGCTAAAATAGTAGCATTTATGTTCATTCGTGCAAAGATGTACAGCCTTTGTTAGTGGGGTTTTTTTTGTTTTCATGATTTTTATTTTTATCAGCTATTCTTAGTCAATCTTAAATTCTCTTCTGAATGCTTAAGGAGAAGAGCCACAAGTTGCATTAAAAATGCATAATTCTACTTATCTAAGTAAGATTGAATTAATTTTTTCTGTACTTAATTTCAAAACTTATTTTGATTAAGTGTACAGAACACAAAAGAACCAATCTCAAAAGATACCATCTGGTTATAATTCTGATTTCTAGAAACATAATTTAAAGTACTGCACAATTACAATACAAGAAGGATGGATCAGGAGTAACACAGAAGAGCCTCATTTACAGAAGACAGTAGGTGTGTGAGGATGCCTCACTTCCTCTTGCCACACACAGCTTTCCCGAAAAACAACAGAAAACTATTTTTGCATAATAGAAGGACCATGCATGTCAGACTTGTGTATTCCTTGTGTTGCTTAATCACCTAATGATATAGGAAAAAAAACGCTATCCACCGATGGATACATCTGGGTGACATTAGTACTGTAAACCTTTGTTAATATGAATAGTCTACTCTACTGAGAAATTTTAACAATTACGTGATTGCAGACAAAATCCAAAGTATACATCTTACAGTGTGTATATATATATATATATATATTTATGCATGTTGGATTAAAAACAATATATCTAAGTCACAAGAGCAGTTTTGAAATAGTGTAACAACCAGCCATCTCACTGCTGAATGCGATAATTCATCCTGACATTTTCTTTTCCTTTTGGCTTTGATATCACAGTTTTTCTCAGCTATAATACAACTTGACTTTTGTTTCAACTGGAATTTTGCCTGGATAAAAAGTACAGGCATAATCTTGGTCTTCATAGACTTAGACAGTGAGGCAGAAAAGGAGATGTGAAACAGTTCTAACTTAAGGAAAGAATTTCAAATTTGCAATTCTACTCCAGAATAATTGCAAAATACATACGATAGGTTATGTACATAGTTTCAACTAAATCACTTTCATCAACATAAATGATTTATCAAGGAGTATCAAAATTATAATTTTGGTTATTTAATACTTTCCTTTAGATTTTATTGAACATAAGTGGCAGAGAACTGCATTTTTCCCCTTTGCATTTTTAAACACATAAAAATTCTCTAAAATCCATGATTGTTCATTACTGAGAAGTGGCAGAAAAATGTCATAAATCTCTCTGAAGAAAACTGTCTAATAGGATCAATAGAATGTAATATTATATTCCTCCCATTTTAATATCTGGAGATGATATTTCAAAAGATAACAGATTAAAAGTTCAGGAAAAAAAAACATCTAATTTCTGTACCACATGCAGGATGCTGCTTAAGCATGTCGTATTCATGGAGGAGAAAATAGAGAGCCAGGTGTACCAACTCACCTTACAGTACAACTTTACATAAATCCCTTACTTAATACTTTGGATTTATACTGCTCTTTGAGTTGGGTAAAGGAGCAGTGTGAAAACGCTCCTAAAGCCTCAGTGTAAATGTTTCTTTAATCCTTTTAAAGCCACAAAACAGGCCCAGCTGAATGAGCAGGAAACTGAGCTGAGGAACTCTCAGTGACCCTATCATACTACTGTCTCTCTTGGCACTGATCTGTTGGTCACAAGTTCATCCTGGGTGGGGCACAGATGTTCAAACATCAGGCTAATTCAGAGCACCAACATGTGAACCTTGATAATAAATATGTGCCTATCTGATAGTGGTGCGCTTTGTAGTAACATGAAATATTGCCCTGGTAACTTACAGCTCAATTATTAAAATAGTTGACACAAAACTATACAAAATGTAGATACCAAAATAGATTATGTGATTAAATAGTTTTACATTTCATTTGTTGTTTACACTGAATTTTGTGCTCCCCAAACAAATTACTGAATTCAACCCCAAGTTATACAGCTTTATTGTTTTTCTTTTAAAGTTGGAGGGTGGGGGGATGGGAGTTGAAAGAAAAGTGTTCAAGGTGATACCAAACTTTAAAAACTGGGAAACTAGCCTGTTAAAATGCGGTGGTGGTAACATTTAGGGTTCAGACCCCTGTTAATGTGGCCTCAGGGAAAATATAAACGCTTTTTCTGAAATTCTGAAATTAAACCTTGAGTTTGCCCACTGCAACATTCACAAACAAGAATAGTAACAACTCCCTGTTTTGTTCTAAGTCGTATTAAAATACAGCAAGTATTAAAAAAATCACACATTTGAGGTTAATAATTTAGGAGAAACTGATTTTCATAACCTCTCGCACTTGCTTTCAAATAATAAGTTTTCAGATGAAAGCTGTTCTTGATTCTTCAAGTAAAGCACACTTAAAAAACAAGAATGCAAATCAAAATTCTGATAATCACTATCACTGAAGACCAGGAATTTTACGTAGAGAAAATAAATTCCCCGGTTTTAATGCATGATTTTGCAGGTGACAGTTCAGATGGATTAGTAAATGAAAGTCACCTAACTTTCATAACACAACTACTTCCTTCCCATTCACAGTGATGCAATGTACTATTATCATAAATCATAAAAATCATTTTAGACCTGGATATGTTTAAATTCTGACTCGTATTCTCACCTCCTTTTCCTAAGTAGACAGCCTACAAGGTGATAATGTGCTGCTGCAGCTGTTGCCTTTTCCTCTCTCTCCCCAGAGGTTGTAGCAGGAACCTTCTGTAGTTGCACAATGGAGATGGACTGAGAGTGGAGAAGGACAAATGAAAAATTTAGGCAATTTAAATAAATGAAAAAATATATCATCTAAATGTATTTTTTTTATCCCCCCCAAGAATCCATATTCTTAGTGTAATTATTGTGGATTTAAAGTTATATTAAGAATCAAGTTTCAAGAGATTTTGCTTAAAAGCAATGGTTACTGCCAATAGATGTATTACAAAAGTAGATACATCATGTACAGAAGGACAGAGAGTAAAGCATAGCTGCAGACAATGAGAGAAGTTGAAGGAATTCTCAGTCAAATGTAGCTGAAAGAGGTTAACTGCACAGCAAATGTCTAGAAAGCAACCATTCAGTCATTGCAGAATCAAAAAAATGTACATACATAATAGTTGAACTTCATGCCAACTTTTAGTTGGACAGAAAGCCAAAATGCTATAAAAATTGCTTTAATTACAATGTGACACAAATATGATGATAAAGCTAAATACTAATGTATAGGTAAAATGAAAACAGTTCCAAGCCTTGTAACATTTCCTCAGTAGTAGAGACATCAATTACACAGATTTTTCTACAGAGATAATGTAATCTTTCAAAATAGAAATTTAAATATCTTTAAGAGAAAAAGTGAGAAAAAACATATTAATGTCTGATGAGTCCAATAGGACATTTTTGTTTTCTAGTAATGTAATGTTTGAGTAGATTTACTGATAATAATTTTGTTTTCAAATGACTATATGCAAGTAAAGACAGTTTCAGGTATCAGACATCTTATTTCCTCTACTCTGCCGATTTTCCCCATTAACTTGATTCAACTTATAAAATAAAAAGTGTTATAAACTACAAGGAAGACTATGCGACTTATTGCATACTAAGATATTTTTCATATTCTTGCAAATAATGTAAAGAACTATCATTTTAATTGTAGTACTGAATTATGTTAATAGGAAATTATAGTCTAATTTGTTTAAGAACAACATCGCTGAAGATTTTCTCTAATGATTTTGACCATTGAATAACAGAGCAACTATGTAGAGGTATAGATATGTTCTCACTTGGTCAGCATTTGGGAGTGAATTAGAGGCATTTCCTCAGAATTTCAATGACCAGAAGGAACTTTTGACTTTTACTCAACAGGGTAAGAAGTCTAATTAATGTGAACATTTACACTGAACTTTAAGCATTCTCCTGTAGTTTTTACCTTGAGTAATTCTAAATGCAAGAAATTAGTTTTCATCAAAAACACTGTTCTTCCAGGATTTTAAAGAATGATGAACCTTAGACAAATGGGCCTTATGGCAAGTGCATTTCAGGACTACTTGCACTTTAGAGAACTGCTGGAAATGTGTATTAATGTAAACTCGAGTATTTTCTGAACATTCTGTCTTTTTCACAAAAGAGCAAAAATATCTCTAGTTCTTCTAGTTGTACAGTAGATACCTAAGCTGACTGTCCTGACACACATCAATGAAACTCCCACACATCTTTCTGAGTGGGCAAAACTGCCCAGAACGCACCTGGTCAAGGAAACAGAAAGCACAACTAGGATTCCAGTTTCCAAAAGTTATCACAGCACTACCAAGTTAAAGTAACAATTTCTTTACATGAAGCCAGAGGAGAAACTTTAAAGCTTTTTCATTGCTTTGCAGTAAAACAGATGTGGTTTATACCAGCTTGCCAGTGATTCTTAAATACAAATATAGTACAGTTGCTTAGTTTCTATAAAATTGTTAAAAAACAATCTATTAAATACTAAACCTCCAAATATCTCATTTTAATATCTGCAATTCTTAAGCGTGCATTTACATTTTGGTAAATATTAGTCAGATAAATACAGTGTTTAGTTACACATCTTCTAAAAGTTATGAGGCATAGCTGCACAAATCACATGGGAACACAAAGCAGTACAGTGAATTTCTCTTACAGTGGTTATACCCTTGCTCCCAGCTTCTGCCACTTAAACTGAGATGGAAGTGCATGTGACAAGTGTCTGTGGACTGAACAAATGTAAGTCTGTCATTCAAGTGATTACTCAAGTCATTGCATTTAAACTTATTTCTTAACATCTGTAAGCCAAAATATGCCCTTTGAAGTCTACAAAAGCTGCATACATTAAGCAGTCAAATTTTGTCTGATACATGTAATTTGTTTGATTACCAGTAAACTTTCCTGAAGGAAGGTCAATGCCAAAAATTAAAATTTGCTTGCTGACTATGCGGGTAGTAGTTTAGCAACACAAACACAGAGAATGGTTACTATATGCATTTGTCTCACAAAGTAAACCTTTGTCATTTCAAACATTTCTTTCAATAACCAGTTCAGTACAAGAACATTTATTTGGTAGAAAACTCTCTCTCCCAGCTTGCTTTTTCTATGTATGTCAACTACAAGAATCACTTTTTCTCTCTGCACAGCTAACAGTCACTAAAACTAAGAATTACATAAACAAAAGGTAAAATATTCGAGTATTGCATTTTTGCCTGCTATAAAAATGCAAATGATAACACCGAATGAGTACTTTATGAAGCACTCAATAGCAATGAATAGGCAGTAAATTACTTAACTATGAGATTCATTAAATAACTTTAAATTAGTGGCTGACAGTAAAAACACTGGAACTGAACAACAGAGTAATTTTGCAGCTCTCCATTTCATAAAACTTCCTAACATTTGTGTGATTTTAAGAGTTGAAAATGCCTGGTTTTGAACAAAAGGCAAACAGATCTACAGATTATGTAGAAGAAGCCTGAACACTATCCATGTTTTTAAAAAAATACGAAGCAAAGAATTTCCTGACTTTTTTATCAAGAAATAATTGAAAGCAGAGCTTAGTTTGAAGCACAGTAGTGACCAATTAGCTGCTTTGATGATTAAAGTTTTTATAAGACATTTGGATTTTTTTTTTTTTTTAAATTGAATTCAGGCTGACTCAGTTTATGGCCAGTTTACACAGACATCTTCAACATGAAAGATCACATTGCTATCTGAAAATTTCGTATCTACTTGTAAGTAACCCCAAGGCGACTAAAAATGAAGGGCATTTGTAAAAACAACTCAAAACCAGTTATTTCTCTCAATTTGCACACTTATTATTTTCTAAACATGGATGAAGGAACTACGAGAGACAAAGATGCCCCCATTCTGTGTGAGTCAAAAGAGTGCATACCCCAAACCAGTAGGAAGTAAATGTGATAGTGACTTTCTTGAATTCTTCTGTACAAGAGTGGAAGACACCAAGACGAATGAAAACTCAGCCTGAACTCTGTGGGTGCCATTCTAGTCTCCATAGATGTCTCCTTTGACAGACAGACATATACTTGCTTAAGTTGACATTACACAGCAACTTGAAATTGAAGACATTTAAATGATCTGATGTCCTAGCTAGGAGCCTAGAAGAACACTCTTTGAGCGAGTGACTGCATGGAATGCCACTCTCCAGACAGAATATTTCTTTTTGGAGCATAAATGTTCCAGTACTCTCTCAAATCAATCTCCTGCTGTCTTAAAAAAAAATAATTTGAATGCTTTGTTGATGTTCCTTCTCAAGGAAAGCTCGATGCAGCACTGTATGCCTTCCTCTGAGTAAGGCTCTTCTGTGCAACTTATGTATCTCAGTAAGGGAAAAGTATTTTGTCAGTTGTGACAACAATCTTCAAATGAAAGTAACTTTGGAAGGGTGTTTTTTTTTTTTGTTGTTTGTTTTTGTTTTTTACCCTGGAAAAATCCTCACTATTTTCCACTAATAAAACTGTTGTAAACATACTACAGCTGCATAGTTTGTGGGATTCACAGCACAGGTAGGATGGACAGGGAACCAAACAGGGAAAACTACAACAAAGCTCTACTTGCTGCTGCAGTCACCGACCAAAAAAAGAAAGACATACAAGAAGAATGCTGAGGCTGACAGCTTGGAATAATACCAGATCCATTTGTTCACCTAATCTTTCTATGGCTCTGTATTTCATCAGAAAACACAAATAGTACCTACAGAGTCAACATACTGAATATATAGACAGAAACACTTGTGATAATTCTCCTCCACATTGGTTCATAAAGATGGTCAGAGATGCTATCTTCTGTTTCAAAGTAAATCTCATTTATGTTGCTTATCAAGACATATGTTTCATTTAAAATGTGTTCCAGACAAAGTATCTAAAAAAAGCTGTCAAACTGATCAGCTTTTGACATAGTTACTTGTTTTCATTCCTAAAATGATTACAGAAATGCTTTAAAGTAATATTCAACTCTCCTGGCCTTGGTGACATGCTGAAGGTATACTACAAGAAGTTTTCACTTTTAAGTATGAGGTTATAGTTTGATAATATCATGGAAAGAAAGTTTTAATAAAGTTCAAGTATGTATTATTTCATGATATGAAAGCATAATGGATTTATTATGCACTTGATTCACCAAGCTTCTAGAGACAACCAAAAGCAGAAATATTAAACTAATATTGAATTAGACTTTGAGTCATAATTTAATTTTTAGCATCTTACTGCTTTCCACAAGTCTGGTTTGTTGTTTTTTTTCCCCTTTTTGGTAGACACAGAAAAACTGATTGCCAAAAATAAGAACTCAAATCAGAAACGTCCATATTTAGTTGTGAGGCAATAAATGGTATATAATCCAAAGGCAGGTCCTACAAAAGTAGTAGCAGCAGCAACTGTCAAGCCATGTGCTTCCTTCTAGACTTCCCTATGACCTAGCATGCAGACATATTGCCTTTTTTAAAAAGAAAATAGTAAACAGTTGTATTATTTTTAGTATCTATTCACTTTGTTTACATAGCAAGAATCAATATTTCAGTACAATTTAGAACAATGTCCAACTAGCCCAGAATCCTCTTACCAGAGGCAAACAGCAAGTACCTAGCAAAAAGCATAGCTGGAAAAGCATGCACTACCTCAGTTACTACCTCAGCCAGAGAAAAATATTTTTGCATTTAACAGTTCTTGGCAGAACTTTATTCCAATAAATTCGTCCAGTCTATTTAAAAGAACAAAAACAAAAAGTTTTAAAATTTGCAACATCTGGTGGCAAGGAGCTCCATATTATGGGAAGAACTATGTCCTCCTGCTTATTTTTCAGCTGGTATCTTCTAACTGTATTACCAAACCATCTTATAAACATTAATCTCATATTACAAGTATCATTATTTACAGGGTTTCATGACTAGCGTTTAAAGGCAAACCTTTATCAGAACCATCTGTTTCATCAGAAGACCTAATTATTTCGTTAGAAGATAGCAGTTTTGAGGCTCCTGGTAAAATACGGTCACAGACATCTTGGAACTGATACATATCTAACATACAGCACATACCTAGGAAGACAAGCATTTCTGAATGTTTGTATTTTCCCTTGCTTTTAATATTTTTTTTTTTTTTTTTTACAAATACATTTTAAAGAAAGTGAAAGAAAATACAATCGTCCACAAAGCAAGTACAAAATGTGCAACTTTGGTGTTTCAATTCCAAAAAGAATCAGATCAAATACAAAATGGTGAGTAAACTCCAGACATGCTCTTGTAATGCTTCTTCACAAAATGTGGAAAACAAAAAAGCATAGCACATTTTTTTTAACTGTAGAAATTCCAATAAAACTAAAATTAATGGAAAATATTAAATTGTACTTTTGCAACTGCATAACATCTATTTGAGAGAAATCTCTTCTTGCGCATTTAAAAAAAAAGTTTTTCAACTAAGAAGAGAAAAAGTTATGAAACTACTGAAAGTACCAACACTGTTGCAAGAAAGTTATTAGAGTTATCAATACGACAATGGTAGTTTTGACAGTGTATCTTTAAATCTTAAAAAATCAAAATCAAGCAATAACTCCCTTATTAACACTTCATAAAGTAACAGACATACCAAGTATTTCCATTCTTCCAGAACCAGAAATTCTAGCTATTACATTTCAACCTATCTTAAACATAGTCATTTTCTAGCCTAGGTAGGTTTTGTTTTTCATAGTGAATTCCTCATATTTGTGTTTATTCTTCTTTGCAGCAGCCACAGAATCATGGAATCATAGAATCCTTGGAGTTGTGAAGGGACCTTTAAAGGTCATCTAGTCCAACTCCCCTGCAATGAACAGCTAAATCAAATTGAATAGGGCCTGATCCAGCCTCGCCTTGAAAGTCTCCAGGGAAAACCACATCTCTAGGCAACTTGTTCCAGTGCCTCACCACCCTTACTGTAAAAAGTTTTTTCCTTATATCTGACCTAAATCTACCCCCCCTGAGCTTGAAACCATTTCCCCTTGTTCTTTCACAACAGACCCTGCTGAAGAGTCTGTCCCCCTTCCTGCCTTTAAATATTGAAAGGCTGCTATTGGGTCACCTCACAGCCTTCTCCTCTCCAGCCTGAACAACCCCAGCTCTTTCAGCCTCATAGGAGTCCTCACAGGAGAGGTGTTCCATCCCTTGGATTATTTTTGTGGCCCTCCTTTGGATACACTCCAACAGGTCTGTGTCTCTCTTGTACTGAGGACTCCACATCTGGACACATTACTCCAGGTGAGATCTCACCAGCTCAAAGCAGAAGGACATGATAACCTTCCTCCTTCTGTTGGCAATTCTTCTTTTGATGCAGTTCAGGATATGGTTGGCTTTCTTAGCTGTGAGGGCACATTGCTGGCTCATGTCCAGCTTCCATCCACCAGTGCCCCCAGGTCATTTTCAGCAGGGCTGCACTCAATCCTTACATCCCCCAGTTTGTATTGGTAGTGAGGGTTGCCTCGACCCAGGTGCAAGATCTTGCATTTAGATTTTTCAAACCTCATGAGGTTCACCTGGGCCCACTGCTCAAGCCTGTCTCAGTCCTTCTGAATGCCTTCCTGTCCCTCTGGTGTGTCGACCATACCTCACAGCTTGCCATCATCAGAAAACTTACTGAGGGTGCACTTGACCCGACTGTCAATTTCACTGATATTTAAGAGTATTGTTCCCAGCACTGAACCCTGTGGGACACCACTCATCACCAATCTCCATCCAGACACTGAGCCATTGACCACCACTCTCTAGACTTGATCCTGCAGCCAGTTCTTCATCCATTGAACAGTCCACCCATCAAATCCATATCTTTCCAATGTGGAGAGAAGGATGTTGTGGGGTACTGTGTCAGAGGCCTTACTGAAGTCCAGATAGGTGACATCAGTGGCACTTCCTTTATCCACTGATGCAGTGACACCATCATAAAAGGCCACTAGGTTGGTCAGAATGAATTTGTCCTTGGTGAAGCCATGCTGGTTCCCTTGTATCACTTCCCTATCTTCCATGTGCCTTAGCATAGCTTTCAATAGGTTCTGCTCCATGATCTTCCCTGGCACAAAGGTGAGTCTGATAGGACGGTAGCTCTTGGGATCATCCTTTTTACCCTTCTAAAAATGGGTGTGATTTTGCCTTTTTTTCCTTTTTTACCAGGGACTTTACCTGATTGCCACGACTTTTCAAATATCATTGAGAGTGGCTTGGCAACTACATCAGCTAATTCCATCTGGACTCTGGAATGCATCTCATTGGGACCCATAGACTTGTGGATATTCATGTTCCTCAGGTGGTCATGAAACTGATCTTCGCTTACAGTGGGAGGGACGTTGCTTCCCCAGTCTCCTCCTACCAAACATTTGAGGGCTGTGTGGCGTGCAGTTATCAGAGAATACCGAGGCAAAAATGTTGTTAAGTACGTTGTACCTTCTTGTCTGTTGTTACCAGCCTGCCTGTGTCACTCAGTAGGGGAAGTGTGCCCTCCTGGGCTTTCCTTTTCTGGTTGAGGTACCTGTAGAAGCTTTTCTTGTTCTTCTTGGCATCCCTTGCCAAGTTTAGTTCAAGCTGAGCCTTGGCTTTCCTGACTGCATCCCTATACAGCCTATCGGCTTTCTTATACTCTTCCCATAGTACCTGTCCCTGTTTCCACTGCCTGTGCATTTTCTTCTTGCTTTTCAGTTTGACAAGCAGGTCCTGGTTCAGCTATGTCAGTCTCTTGCCTTCCTTTCCCAACTTGCTACACCTGGGGACGGAGAGCTCTCGCATGCTAAGGAAAGCTTCCTTAAAGATCTGCCAGCTCTGCTCTGCACCCTTGCCCATGAGGACAGTTTCCCAAGGTGTTTTGTTAATTAACTCCCTGAAGAGGTGGAATTTAGCTTTCCTAAAATTTAGTGTCCTAATTTTACTCTTTTCCTGTCTTATATCCCTCAGACACACGAACTCCACCATAGCATGGTCATTACAGCACAGGCAACCTCCAATTCTGATGTCACCAATCAGTTCATTTGCATTGGTGAGCGACAGGTCCAGTATTGCATCCCTTCTGGTGGGGCCTTAAACTAGTTGACTCAAGAAGTTATTCTCAGTGCATTCCAGGAGCCTCTTTGATTACCTACAGCTTGCCATGCTACTTTCCCAGCAGATGTCTGAGTGGTTGAAGTCCCCCAGCAGGACGAGGGGTTGAAATCACGATACCTCCCGTAGCTGGAGGTAGAAGGCTTCATCAACAGGCTCTGCTCGATTGGGTAGCCTGTCGTAGACACTAATCACAAGGCTCCCTTTGCTGCCTCAGTCTCTGTCACCCATATGCTTTTGACTTGCTCATGACTATTCTTTATGGACAGCTCTTCACATTCTATTCCTTTCCTGATGTAGATTGCAACACTCCCTCCCCTCCTTCCTCACCCGTCCCTTCTGAACAGCTTGTAGCCATCGATAGCCAAACTCCAGTCATGGGAATCATACCACAAGGCTTCAGTGATGGCAACTATATTGTAGTTTTCTAGTAGCACAGTGGCTTTCAGCTCTTCCTGTTTCTTTCCCAAGCTGTGTGCGTTGGTGTAGAGGCACTTCAGCTGAGCAGCTGGTCTTGTCACCTCCTTAAAGGATAACTCCTTCATTCCTTCTAAATATTTCCCTTGATTTTCCCCATTTATTGCCTTCTCCTATTGCCCCATGTCAATTTAAATGATCCAACAGGTACCAAAATAAAGTGAGTGAGAAATGAAGTGTGTCAAGTATTAAAAACAACTATATTAAGTTTTCTACGAAAAGAGGAAGTAGAACAAAATATCCAAAACAAAAGCAAGTTGCAATTTTGTGAATTATACTACTTAGGTTCCTTAATACACAATTAGTACACTGAAGTCAAGGAAAAGTTAAAAAATCTCTCATGGTTAACTTTCTCCTAAAATGTAATTTCATTAATTTTCTACTTGAGTATTTTCTGAGAAGTAGCTTTATCCATTAAGTTGGAGACAACAACTGAGGGACTAAACTATGTTGGGAATTAAAATGTTGGGGAATAAAATGCATTGAAGAACAAGTTCTGCAAATATTTTTGATATTGTCTTCAGTTATTTAGCACTGTTGTCCTAGTGCATAGTGCGGTGTTTATGAAACTAGATCTTTATGGTTCTAGAAAAAAATTGACATTTGAAAAAAGATTAATCATTTGTATTTTACATCTTAGTTGTGAACAACCACATATCAATCAAAAGTTAAAAACTGTTGCAAGAGAAGTGGTGAACCAAAGTTACCTTACAGAAACCTAGCTGGTTCCTATTGAAAGATACTTTTTAAACATAAAATAATTAAGACAGAATAAAGAATAATAAAGACAGTACAGATAGAAATACCAAAAATTGAAGAACATTTCAGATGACAGGTAGAGAATGATTTTTAATTTATCTTCAACATTAAAATATCCAGATGTGATTGATAGATGCTGAATGGACCACATCTTTATGCTCTTACTGCCACATATTTCAGCCTTCAGTTTCTAAAGGCAGCAAAACTATATAGCTATTCTAATAAGCCAAAGTTCTCTCAAGCAAAACTGTACTACAAAATTCACATAATGAAACAGAAAATCCTAGGCTAGTATATTTTTTAACAGTCTTCTACTGTTCTTACTGACAGAACATCTTCCCTGTGGCTTCATTTAGAAAATAAAACTTAAAAAAAAAAAGTTTTAGGCTCGCATGAAAAGTTGAAAAGACACCAGTGAAGAAATTTGAAAAATACAGAAAAAAAATTCTGCACAAAGATATTATTTCGTATTATTGAAACATCTGACCTAATGTATTTTAGATTTGTCATGGTTTTATGATTTTTGGTTATTGGTATTCCACATCATAACATCATGTAGTGTATGTACCTGGTTCTCAGAAGAGAAGAACTACTACATTCCCCAGAGGACTTTGCGACCCTGTTACCGTTTTCCGGTCAGAGGGAAAGATAAAAACTCGCACATCACGAGACTTGTCCCTCTCTCTTCTCATCCCATCTTTCATCCCAGCAGCATCTCGCTCCCCAGCCGTCTCACCGTCGGTATTAGAGTAAGGCTTACCTTGACTTTGGACACTCTCTCTCATTTTATTGGATTTATTAGCTTAAACTGTAATTATATTGTATTATAGTGTGTTATTCTGCATTCCGATATCTTATTTAGTAAACTAGTTTGTTTCTCCTCAGATTGTTGCTGCAGTTTTGTTTCTAGGCCTATCTCCCTACCCTTTTTTCCCTTTTCCCTTTCCTGGGGCATGGGCCCGTGGGTCCCCCACCCCATTAGTCATGGAACCAGGCCAAACCAGCCCATAAACCGTTGACAAGACTACTGTAATTCACCCTTTCAATTATGTATTTGATACTCCTGGAAATAATTATTGTAGAATGCACAACACAAGTACTGTAATCATTAAAAACTCAACCACAGGAATGGAAAAAGAAATTAAGCACAAAGGGAGAACAGTGCATAAATGTCTCACACAAAATCTTGTATCAACAAGTATAAAGAGAAAATAATCCAAGTAATTATTTAAAATGTCAAATGTGCCCACAGTCAAAACCCTAGGGCAGATAACTGAAAGAGTAAGAATTCCTGTAAAATGACTAGGAAAATTCAGTTAAAAGTTCATTATTCCATTAGAAGACAGATATTTTTGAGGCCTTTGTAGTCACACTAAAATCAAATACGACTCGTATCATTTATTTTTAAAGGGAGCGTATTGAATAAAGCTCCTTACTTAAAAAAGATAATACAACTCTTTAGTGATTGATGATGAAACAGAGTTTTCCCCTCAAAAAATCCATATGCAAAAATAATAAAGTATTACACTAACACTCCATTGCAGAATGGGTCAATGTGTAGAATGCCAAAAATCTCACTACTTCTTGACAATATTTTTAACAGCTCTGTACAGATGAATAACAAACTAACACAAAATTATTACTACAGTACTATTTTTTTCCCTGATACTTTTACCGATACATACAGTGGACAGAATTAGCAACTACTGGGAATGCAGTAATTACACTGCTAGGTCTTGATTACCCATTACTAAAGAAAACGGTGAAAAAAGAAGTGGGATGTGGTTATTTGACCTTGTGACCAGGGGACAAGGAAAAAAAAAAAAGTTAAGCAAAAACAAAGCACACTCTACCAAGTATCAGCCTGACCTCAAAAAAAGCTCTTTCCTAATACTGCCCATGTAATGAATTGGAAAAGGACTGTGGTGTTTCAACATAACAATTCTGTTACTACCATGGAAGGGACTAATATATAATAGCAAATACTGGTTTGGAAATCCATTCCATCTTTATCACCAGAAAACGTGGTTAGAAATAGAAGCGCTTTCAAAAGTCAATGCGAATACAAGAACAGAGATTTGACCCAGAATGAAGAGAATCCACACAACCATCACGGCAAGTTTTTAAACTATCTCTGACTTGTGAAATATATTTTAATTAGTAATCATTAAGTTATTAAGGAATTTTTTGTCTTGTAGTTTTTGTGGTGTATCACTGAAGCTCTTGCTTCAGTTTTCACTGGTAACTAAGATCTCTTTTGAATCCTGAGATGCAGCAAGTTAGACAGTTTCAGAACATGTGATTTATAACTGTCAGCAAAACGAAGGTTTGAATTTGACATTAAAACTTATTTAATTAAATTAATTAAATTGATAAAAAATTGATTAAATCAATTAAATTAAAACTGAATAACAGATTTTTTAATTTTTTTGCAGTACTGCCTGAAAAGCAACATCCACATGTATTTCAGCTGTTAATATGTGGTACACCTTCCTTGAAATTCATAAATTTAGAAATAATTATAACATTCCTGCATACAAAAACTTAACTGAACTTTTCATTTAATTCACCAAATTCATATCTTTAGTTTTAGACTCATGCTAAAAGCAGTGTTCTGTTAAAGATACAGCAGTGAACTGAATACAAGATCACAAGACAAATTTTCTCTGTCTGCCATTTAAACCACAGTTCTACCAGAATTTTATATCTTGCCAGCAGAAGGAAATAAGATCGATTACAGTGGATAAAATACAGTATGCAAGCATGTTATTGCAGTACTAGGGTGACAAGGCTGATTTTTGGTAGATAAAACATTTGGACAAGTAGTCCAAAAGATCACAGGTGATTTACTTTTTCTTCATATCTATTAAAAGGGACTGAAGCATGGTACTTTTTTTTTTGCTAACTACTGTAGAACAGTCTTTTTGCTTATGAGAAAGTTAGTGATGCTAGGATATGCAATGAACAGGAAAGAAAACCTAAAAATTAATAGAAGCTAATTAAGTATAATGCTAATAATATATTCAATTCCTAAATCTTTCTTTATTCTATATGCAGTTGCAGTATTGAAGTACTAAGTCCTGAATAGTAGGCCTCGAACCAAAGTTGAGGTGAATCTCACAACCAAGCGTTATGTATCATCAGTATCCGACTGTTAGCAAAATATGTATGATCATTAGCGAAATATGTATCTTGGACAAAACATCTCATTAGCAAGAGATGTAGCTTAGATAAAGTGTTATGAGAATGTATTAACCTTTCCCTGTTTAGAAGTATAGTGTCAAGGCCTACTAATACACAAGACTTCCTTGGTTCCTCCTTGAGCCCTAGCCAGGCTTGAGGCGGAATCCAAAAGAGATAACAAAACCAGATGTTTCCTCCTAATTGTCACATAAACTTGTTTACTCAACAATATAAAAGCCGAATCCTCTTTTAGTGAAGTTGGAGACCAACCTACAAGTGGACACACTACATAGGACTTCCCAATCACCAGGAAAGGCTCTTCAAATCCTTGCTGCAACAGGGCCTCCCCAGTGACTGTGGAGCTGGATTATGCTAAGATATTAGGGCAATTGATAATGTATCTTTCTTGATCACTGTCACTATCTCCATGAAGTAGTGGTTAGGTGCATTGCCTTGCTCTGCTTTATTCTTGCTGTATCATTTCACTTCTTATCTCATTGCTTTAAACTTAAGTAAAGATAAATGTACTTCTTTAACACAGTGTCTGTGACCTGTGTGCTGACCCCATCCACTAGCAAAACAAGTATATAAGGCCCCACAGAAACTACTAAAGGAATGTATAATTTATTTTAAAATATTTATGTGTTACTGCTAGAATCCATCTGGATCTCTGCATCATTTCATCTGCTAGAGACAGAAAATGCTGTGTGACTGCCCAGCTACAGTATTTGCCCAAATTTCCATAAACTAATTCAGTAGTTTTTGATATTGAAAATCTCAACTATTTCAGTTGAAAACAGTAAATATAAAGTTCACTTATCTTTTAAGACTTTTGAATTATTTTAATGTTGTTTTTATTAAGCTTCTCTTCTTGCTTTCTGCCTGCAATTCAATTAAAAAAAAATCTCAACTAGTCATATAAAACATAACTGTCAGAAATGTTCTTTATGGAACAGCAGGCACCAAACTCCTCACATACAAAGAAGAATCTGCAATTCAACATTATGAATACAAGTAAGACAAAACATGGCCTTAATGAATGGTTTCATTACTTCAAAGTAAAATTAAGAAGCATGGGAGCTTAGTACAATCCAATATCAATATCTTTTTTTTCTTTCAGATACTGCTTTCCTGTTATTTTACAATTTGTTTTCAAGCTTGTTCCTGGTTCATAAATTAATTCTTATTCCTGTTTATCAGGTGATTTAGATTTTCTCTATGTAGCATGTGCTACTCACAGTTCCATTAACTGTTGCATATGCTATAGACTGTACTTAGCTTTTTTCACATCTTGCATCAGTGAAAGGAGTCAGAATGTAAACAAGAGACTATGGCAAAGGTGTTCTCCAAGCATTACTTTGCACAGGAAACCTTTACTTTTATTCTTCTAGCCACAGATTTTGAATACTTTTAACATATCTCCAAAATTTAAGTCAATCTTCTAATTAATTACATTGCACTTGGGAGCAAACAACAGATGTGAAAGTTCCTTGGAACTGCTTATAGAAGTCAACACTTTGGAACAAAGATATGCTTCTGCTCACTTAATTCATGACTCCCATACGAAAGCAAAAAGTGCTCAGAGAATGAGCTAAAGCCTCACATGAAGACCACGTAAGAACCCTTTTATTATATTCCTAGAGGAGCACTACATACTCATTAATCAAATTTTTAACCAAAAATATTACAAAAGTAATACAGTTGTACAGGTCTGAGGTAGGTCACCTGCTGTGTCTTTGTCTCATAGTCCAGTTTGGGAGCTGTAATAAAAGGCTACAGTTTACATGCTATTAAACTTGCCATGTTCTCCTAGTAATAAATAAATATGTATGCCTACATACAGACATACAAATGTATACTACCACATCAGCATTTTGCAGAACAGACTGAGGAAAAAAGAAACAAACAGCTATTATACCTAGTACCATGGAACCCCTTCAGATACATTCAGCATGAAAACAAACATCAGAATTTTTAGAAACAGTGCAAAAACTGGAAGAGTATTCTCCATCCAACTAATAACACATGCACAGTGGATCTGAATGGCTGGCCTATGTGATTTATTGTATTTTGGGGCACTCAAAACACTGGGGTCTGTCACAGTTCTCACTATTTTCAGAGCAGTCAGAATTGCAAGCCCAGAGGTTATAGAATTATGAGTATCAAACCACAAAAGACAACACTGGCAAATGAGTTAGTAAATCTGAAGCTTATGTCAAAAGAGACAAAAAATGTGGATACTCACAGAAAAGTTCATTATCATTAAATTTTTAACCAAAGTGCAAGACGCTGTTTCCCTCTATATCCAAGTCTCATTAATATAAGAGGCACCCAATACTGTCTTATATTTATGCACTGGATATAATCTAGAAATAACACTTATTTTTATGATAATTAAAAGTGAAAGTAGTGGCTTGTCATTTAATCCTACTTCAGTGCCTGCCTTCCTTTTCATCTCTGTGTTAGAATTCACTGCCCTCTACTCATTTCTTCCTTATTCTAGCAAGAAAGTAAAGGATATTGGCTGTAGCAAGTATAATTCAGATTTGACTCAGAACAGTTTAAGGTATCATGAAGGTTTATATAAACCTCTACAAATCTGATAGCTTTTGAAGATTTCTTTCAACAGACATAGCAGTCTTATTTTTCATTTTAGCTTTGTAACACACTTGTGAACAGTGGTAGTTACAAAGTAATTACAAAATAATAATGGGTCAAATTTCTGCAGAATGTCCTCCACATCTGAGACACATAGATTCTTACAGCAACAAAAAAACCATTTTTCTAATATAAAACTCTTCCTTGAAAATGCAACAAATAAAACAAAACTGAAGTATATAAATTGAGCTGTTGCCAAATTATTAAAAAACTATTAAAAAAAACTTGGGATTATATTTGAATCATAGAATCATAGAATCATAGAATGGCCTGGGTTGAAAACAACCATAATGATCATCTAGTTTCAACCTCCCTGCTGTGTGCAGGGTTACCAACCACTAGACCAGGCGATGAGATCACATTGTATACCTTTCATTTATTTTCTCAAATGATATGTTACCAATCGGATTTTCACTTTGTTTTTGTTTTAGTTTGCAATGTCCTTTAAAGGTGAAGAACGGATGACATTCCCCGCTTGATTTAGACACTTTGGCTTGAATACATAGTAAAAGGCTATTCTTGCCTTGGCCATTTTACCTTGATGATATTGATGCTTTATTTTCCATTTCCCACTCTTAATATTTATCTTCTCAGCATCTCTTTTCTAGTAAAAATACCCATATTTACCACTTGATCATCTGCCCTTGAGAAAATATGGTCAAAGAGATTAGTCACTTCTTGTTCTGCTGACACCAAATGAGACTTGTTTCTGGGTAACAAAGTCAAAAATATCATGTGCAAAACTAATTAATTAGCTAATAGGGTCTTTATAGATTCACGATATGTATGGACAAATTTTACACATATGACATTAAGTTACCCCAGAATTTTATGAAACTGCCAACAGCTCTAAAGAATTTATGTTAAAAGAATACTGATCAAGAAAGAAAATGGTTGAAAAGTGCTGTGTAAAGAGAAAGAAAGATCAGTTATTTGCTTTTTGTTAAGTAATCTACTTCAAAGAATCCCATACATACAACCTGTATATTAAGTGACCATTAAAGTATACGTTAGACACTGACAAGCCAGATTTTTTAAATCTCCCAGCATTTAAATCATTTAGTGACTTGGCTCTGAAAATTAATCACTATTTCAGCAGTAGCATAGCCAGACTACAACTAAAGTTAGTTCTGGACTGAGATTCTTCAGTTTGTTTTCATTGTATATGTGTTATGTTGAGATAAATGATTTCTGAAAATAATTATCAGATCAAACTTTTTTAAAAAAAAATTAATTCACAGTTAATTCCTTCTAAATCAAAGATTTAGAACTAAGTAAGCATTTACTGTTACATGTAGTATTTTATATCGCTGGACTACATATACAATGTACTGCAAAACTTGTGAGATTGCCAGATCTAACTTTATAGAAATACCTCTAGGAAACAAAACACAACTGCATTTTGCAACTTTACTTTTTCATTACTATTAGGAAATATTTGTAGCAAGTATGTAACTAGCTAAATATGTGAATGGTTTTCTTAAACTGATGCAACAACCGTTACATACTTAGTAAAAGAAAATTTAATAGAATATATATGACTAAATGAGTAACAAACTACTTTGAAAACTGGTATATACTACATTTACCATAAGGTAAAAAATGTATTTTGCACTATTACAAAATGAGATGAAGTTTCTGGATAAGAATTTGTTCTTTTCTTAAAGCACTTAACCACTGCTAACCAGGTACAGATATTCTGGTGGCCTTGCTTGAAGGATTCTAGAACGTACAATCAAAACAATGATGAAAGGTACACTACTTTTGCAAAGGTATAACTGGAACTCACCAAATCATTCAAGGAAAAAAAAAAAAAACTAGGAAAGCTACAAGTTTTCACTGAGCTCTTTTAAAAATTCCTTCCACAGGCTGGTT
The DNA here is from genome assembly GCF_002078875.1 of Numida meleagris. Lineage (NCBI taxonomy): Eukaryota > Metazoa > Chordata > Aves > Galliformes > Numididae > Numida > Numida meleagris. The sequence continues at coordinate 1,010,367 of NW_018363448.1, forward strand.
TTTACTGTAGTTCATAAAGCATTTTTTTTTTACTCTGACAGGTGCGTGGCCTTTGATCAAGGTCCATTTATTATATCTCTTATATAAACATATAAAAGCTATTGTGTGTAACGATTTGAAGTTAAAAATATCTTCCAATCTGATTTTAAATACAGTAACTTTATAGATCTAATGCCAGAGAAAGCTAACTGTCCCTGGAGATGAACATTTTCATTGAATAGAAATATGTGTCAATTGGGTAATAAAGGAAAAACAATTATTGCAATAACTTGATATTCAAGAACTCCATGGAATGACTGGAAATTCTGCTCCTATTAGATAAATAAAAGACAATTTTGTGTCTTTGAAGATGGTATTTTCATTGTTTCTCTTGTTTGTGAAAACAATCTTTTCTTGCCCAAAAAGGGCAAGAAAGATTGACAGCAATCAGAAAATGGAATAAAGGCAATGAGCTCTAACTGTGTGTGTAGGTGGAAAGAAAATGGAAGAAGGTCTCAATTCCTGAAGATAACAGAAATCTAAGAAATTAAGGACAGATGAATTGTTACAGAATTGCCCAATGGAAAAAAATAATAAACAAACTCATGTAATTTATTTTTCTAGAATTGCTCTCTGAAACTAATTATACGATATCTTCCTCAGAAAATAAAAATAAATATTTAGATATTTAATGAAAATCCAGTTCTGAGGAAATCCAGTAAGTACTACATAGAATTTATATATTTTTGCTGTTGTTAAAAATTATGAACTACATTTTTAACTCTAATGTTTTCCAGAATTAAAAAAAAAACAACTGCAAGGAGTCACAGACAAGTCAAAACAAAAGAAGGGTCAGAATTAATTCCCATGCCTCATTAGACTGCTACCTTAGCTAACTACTCTGCTTTAGCTTCCATTTCAGTTAATGAGAAAGAATGCCCTCTACAGTGACTTACAATACTGCTTAACAGACCATATCTTCACACACTGTAAAAAGAGTATGGAAGATTCAAAGAGTTAAGATAGGTTTTTTACAGTTAGATCATAAAAATTTGCCCTGACCATTACCACTGTTACTAAGAAAATAATTGCAACAACTTGCAATTAACTCTCTCAAATACTTTGAATATATGTTTGCTGTTTCTTCACCTAACTGTAGTGACAGATATGGAGTACTGGAGTACTGTGTCCAAATGTGGAGTCCTCAGTACAAGAGAGACACAGACCAGCTGGAGCGCGTCCAGAGAAGGGCCACAAAAATGATCCATGGAATGGAACACCTCTCCTATGAGGACAGGCTGAGACAGCTGGGGCTCTTCAGCCTGGAGAAGAGCAGGCTCTGAGGAGACCTGATAGCAGCCTTTCAGTATCTAAAGGGGAGCTACACAAAAGAAGGGGACAGATTCTTTAGTAGGGTCTGTGGTGGTAGAACAAGGGGAAATGACTTCAAGCTCAGGGAGGGTAGATTTAGGTTAGATATAAGGAAAAAAATCTTTTACAGTGAGGGTGGTGAGGCACTAGAACAGGTTACCTACTGTTGTGGTTGATGCCTTGTCCCTGGAGACTTTCAAGGCAAGGCACGATATAGCCCTGATTTAGCTGTGTTGTCTCTGTTCATTGCAGGGGAGTTGGACTAGATGACCTTTAAAAGTCCCTTCCAACTCTAAGGATTCTATGATTCTGTGATATTTAACTCAAAAGAGAACTAAATGTAGTGAAATACGTAAGTTTCCTGGGATCAAAGCAGTTAAGATAATCAGTTAGAGGAAAAAGTTAAATTGTTGTTTCCCTTCAGATGAGGATGATCTTATACTTCTTGGATTAAATTAGATATTCAGTACTTGAAGGGAGCGTATAAACAGGAGGGGGAGCGATTGTTCACGAGGGTGGAACAATTGTTCACGAGGGTGTCACAGGAGCGATAGGACAAGGGGGAATGGTTTTAAACTGAGACAGGGGAGATTTAGGTTAGATATTAGGAGGAAGTTTTTCACACAGAGGGTGGTGACGCACTGGAACAGGTTGCCCAGGGGGGTTGTGGAAGGGGTTCCCTGAAGGTGTTCAAGGCCAGGCTGGATGTGGCTCTGGGCAGCCTGGTCTAGAGGCTGGCGACCCTGCACTCAGCAGGGGGGTTGAAACTCGATGATCTTTGAGGTCCTTTTCAACTCAGGCCATTCTATGATTCTATCATTCTATGATCTCAAAGATAAAAGTTCCAGAACAGCGAAGGATATAGGGATGTGACAGTCAGAAAACAGGGAGAGGCAGAGGAACAGAGTGGAAGCAAAAATTACAGTGCTACAGGTTTAAAAAAGCACACAGAAAATTATCTGACACTTTGTGAATCACTAGCATTCTTAGAAATCCCATTATAAGGAATATTTTTAGCACTTAATAATTACGTGATAACTTACAAATAGCAAATCCTGTTTCCTAGCTTCATAATAATAAGCAACTCTTCCACAGTAACAACAAAACTTGTGGAACCTCTACTGGTAGATCATACTGTAGATACAACTTCCGGGTAAAGTTATTTTAAATACATTTCCTTGGCAGGCAAATCACGTCTTCATTGTCTGATCAGATGGAAGAACTATCTGTGTTTCTCACTTATTATTTTTCAGGAGGAAATAGAAGAAGCTAAGAGATTTCTGAATGGATATTGAAAGTAATGGTGTTTTTGGAGACTGGGCAACTATTGGGAGTGTTTTGTTAGCAAATTTTTTGCCAGAATTTGAGCTTATGTACTTTTAAAATAAACAAATGTGTTTGTAACAAGAGAAGGTACCATGTACCTGCAAAGAAGATAAAAATTGATGTGCAAGTCTATGTAGAAAAGAAATATTGACAGAAACTCTGTAGGAGACATCTGCAGAGTTTTGTTTCTCACATTTCAAAGAAAATATTGGACTATTGTAACAAAATTCTAGATTTTTCTCCCAGATACAGCTGAAACAATCTCATCTGCAAAACCCACACAGTCTTGATGTCAATTCAAAACTGTGTGAGCTAGCTGTCAGGAGTGAGGAATCTGCACTAGCTGGGCTAGTTCTGCATTACTGGTCATATTAACCAAGTTATTTATGATTCAAGCTGTTCTAGTGCTTTTCACTTTCCCTCCAGCTTATTCTTTATAAATGACCAACTTAAGACACAAACAAACACAAACATCCCTATTGATAGTGTTTTACCCTGGACATCTTTGCCAATAAGACCTGTACTGCTAAATGTAAGTTAATCCACCCACAATATAATGGAAGATAACTCATCCTACACTAATCCTGAAGTGCTAGTAGAATCAAACTTCTGTAGTTAAGTCCTACTTACCACAATATTATTTAGCTTATAATAGCAGGGAATATAAGAGCTTAAATACATTATTACTAGCTCATTTTCACTGTAACGATTATCTCATAACTAATTATGCTACCTCTGATCACAATCTGAATTTGACAGACTGCGTTCCTATATTTAATTTAATGTACTAAGAAATACCATCGATTCCAGCTAATTTATTCTACCTTTTGATTTGCAAAAAAACCTAAAATTCTATAAATGTACATGAAGAACCATGTTATACTAAAAGAAATTGTTTGAATAAAGAGTGACACATCAGAAGATAACACTCCCGATTCTGTTTTTCTGTGCATTTCGAAGCAGATTTCAAGATTTCTCACTCCAGGAAATAAAACCCTTTAGCCTATGGTAACTCACCCTTTTCTGCTCCTTAATATATTCCATTAGTTCCTCTCTTGTCCTTTTAACAGCTTCTTCGATTGCCTTTTCACTCCGTTTTTTGCTCCTCCATTAATGCTTCCTTGATAACTTCGTTAAGTATTAAAAATATTTCATAAACGTAACACAGCTCACCCTTTTCCGTGCTACTAGAAGTTTATCATGACCATATTCCACCCCAAATGAGCATGATCCTAAATCAAATCTGATTCGGTACTGTAAATACATTGTAATAGAGAAAGCCAGGAGCAACTTAAAACACCTATCTATCGCCTCAAATACAACCTATCTATGTAAGTTATTCGCTCAGGAAACACTTTCCTGGACCAAACAGACTGTCCTAATGCTTAAGTCCCAGCATCCCAAAGTTACTCATGAAATACATAACAATATTATTTAGCTAAGATTTCAATTTTCAAGGTTCAGGAACATGAGATGACAAACAAGATTCCTGAAACATACTAAAGATTATATAACAGCCAGTCAAAATAATCATGCAGTGTATGTTAAATGATTTAGATGAAGAAAGAAAGAGGGGAAAGGAAAAAGGGAAATAGTGGATTATCTTCATCTTCATGCTGGATATTCAAAAGCAGATGCAGGAAAAATAGTAGCAGTGCACCTTCAGAATGAAGGAGTGGTGGGACATACTTCTACTACTCAATATCACTAGATCTAAGCTTATTTACCACATATACATTTAGTATAAATAGTAAGATATAATCAAAATTTAATAGCATTATTTTTTTTCTTTTGAAGAACTCAAAGATATCATATAGCAGGTCAGAAGTATTACTTTTTTTTTTTTTTGTGAGAATTTCCAGTCCTAAAAATACAAAAACTGGCTAAAAACAATGAAAACTGTTCCAAATACAGAAATTACAAATAAGATAATAGCATTATTTTCTTCTCTGGGCCAAAAACCATATTACCTGTTACTGCGCCACAGCCATGCATCACAGATCCAGTAAGTGAACTGAGAATCCAGTATATAATAAAGTAATTTCTACACAAAGAAGATGACCACTGAAGCAATGCTGCAGTACATGGAAAAGAAGAATCTTGATTTCCTTCCTTTCACAAAACTTAATGCAGTGCAGCTAAGGAAACTACACTGGGAAAAACAACAGTGGTTCAGTAAGGAACATGCTAGCTCTGGTGTATTTATCCATGGATCTGTGGGGGTTTTTTTGCCCTCTTTTTTTTAAGTTTTAAATACATTTTTTTTAAAATGAAAAATAAATGCTCAGGAACCATCTTTTTCCTCACTACTCTTTGCTGTTTAAACATAACACTACATTATTAGTAGGCGCTTAAAAGGTTTGTCTGTCCATAAGTTTGCTTGATTGCAGAATAACGCTGACATTTTATGATACATATTTGCAACTTGGATTTGTGGGAGTAGCAGAGTTTGGGCTTTTTCCTTTTCCGTCAGAACTCTACTGACCAAGGACTACTGATCTAAACAGTGTTCAAAGACCTTCTATTATATGCTGTATTATCAGATATGATCCGTTATCAAATAAATATTATACCAGAATAGTGCCTACTAAGCAACACAGCTTGTACAGAGAAAGTAAAACTAAAAACAAAAAACTCATATTTTTCATCACTTCTATTAAAAAAAAAAATCAATGATGGATTTTTTTTTTAAGATTTAATTATAGACAGGCATTTAGGCTCTTTTCAAACTGAGTAAGTATACGTTGTTACGTACATTGTCAGGCTTAGAAGACAATTCATTTTGCTGCAGAACCTATGGTATTCAAATTAAAATATTCAGCTAAAACAAGATACTAATTTATAAGGGGATAATGGCTAACGTAAGGAGAAATACATAACTTCACAAATGTTTGGGAGTTGAGATGACAACCATTTTATTGCCTTGTTTACTTTAATGGTTTAAGGAACATTTGTCAAACTAAGCCGTGACACCATTTTTAAATACAGAATCTCAGAACACTAACATGCATTCTTGGTGGTGCTTTATCATTCTTCATATAACATATTTTTGCAGGAACTCAGTTGTATCGAATGGATATATTCCAAAGAACAGGTGGAATGCTAGGGCTTTAGAGGTATAAGATATTTACAAAATTACATAATTCATCTACACGTATCAGACTGGCACTTTACCATATACTTTTAGTGTATAAAATGAATGATACCACTGGACTGGACTAATAAGACTAGATCTTTGAAACTCTTCAGTTGAAGTGTTTCAACTGAAAAAAAGTACCATTTCTTACCTTTAGCAATTTATGCCTTTTCAAACAAAACTGAATAGTTTCTGTAAAACTATACTTTTGTTATGTTTATAAATGAAAAGTTTAAAGATCTCAAATTTGAACTATAAACTTTATAGCTCTCACTGTTTTGGGATACAATAAATACAAAAATCATAGTTGATTCTTTTTTTGTTGTTTGTTTGTTATTTATATGCTTTAATTTAGATTACCAAAGAAAAATCCTGAGACAAATGTCTCCTTCACTTAAGAACTCTGGCAAGACTAACAGAAAAAGTAGCAGAAAGTTACACATTATAGAAATATGCCATTCTCATATACTCATTCCAGCTAAATTTATCAAAAGGTCTCCAAATACTTTGTTTCACATTAGAATGGAAAATAATGCATTCATTTACCCAATTAAATTCTTAAAGGCAAATTGCAAAACTGATAAGGTGCTATATCTTAAAATGCAGAAAATCCTACATTGATAAAATATTTAAAAACAACAAACTTTCCTTGACAACTTGATACTTAAAACAAAAACACTATATAAAGGCTCAAAGAAAAATACAGTGAAATTCCAAAGTTCTACTAAAAATATTACCAGTAAACAGAAAGTACTAACAATACATTTATTAAAGACTATTCTAACAAAGTTAATACAAAAAATGAAACTGAAAAGACTTGTTTTCCATTTACAACTTAACATAATTAAGAGCAAGCTCTGATGCATATGAAGTTTCAGATAAACATGAAAACAAAGTTGCATAAAGTCCTGTTGAGGTAATAAGCAAAGCATAGTATAATTATGCTGTCTGTTAGTTGCAGCTCATGACAGCAAACATACACATGCCTCTGTAAAAACACCAGGCTCCTCAAAGCTATCAGAAGACAGATTTGCTGTTGGAACGATGAACTTAGAAGAAAACTCTTTTGCCCTTTCCGTTTAGTTTTCAGGAGTGGGCTTCAATGTGGAAGTTTATTTATAGTTTACTTATTAATGAGGGATACTGGAAATCGTAAAAATAAGCACACAGGTATTCAGCAAACATTCAACAGAGACATGAAGGATATATACTGTCATTAGCAGTATGTGCAATACAAATCCTGTCATTTTTGTAAGATGACAGCAGATAGTGGGCACCAAAGTTGGTGATTATGCAATACGCCATTTCTTTACCACAGATGAATACAGCATATATACAATGTATGTTGTTCAAGACATTTGGAGAGGGAGAATTTAAGCAAACATGAGTCACTGCAGGAGAAATAATTCAAACAACATCCAATCACCTAGCTAACACGCATATTTTTGCCATGCCCTTTGAACTAATCTCTGATATTAGTCTGTCCTTCTACACAGTTTTCCACAAAAAGCTCACTCCAGGCTCTCAAAGCCACCATCTTTCTTCACGTTTTCTGTCAGTCATTACAGTAAAATATCAACTGATACAATGATTATTTAAATTCTGACATTACTTATTACTACTGTTCAACAAAGTCTTAACTGCATGTACATCTTCTCAGTGTATGTGCTTACTTTATATTTTTATTTGCTCCTTCCTATAATGCTATGTCCATCTTTACTTTTTTTTTTTAAATTAGATTTTGGTTGCCAAGGTAAAAATTGGCCTGTATTTCATCTTTATCTAAAACGGGTATGGAACTATTTGAGGCTTTTAGTGTTATTTTAATTCATTCAAGAAAAACTGAAAGCTTAGTTTCTCAGAAAAAGGTGAGGAACAAATTGCACTTCAGGTGTGACTCTCTCTTTCTTTCTTAATATTTAATCAGTGGCCACATGACTAATTATAGCCAAAAGCAGCTCCTTCACAGGACTTTTTATATACACATCAGTTAGAAGACTAGAGTAGCTAATAAAAAATAAAGTAACTTGATAAATCATATTCAAACATACGTAAGGAATCACAACCACATCACCAGAGTGTATTTGTGTGTGTGTGTGTGTGTGTGTGTGCATGACTGCAGGAAAACAAAAAGAAGAAACTGTACTTTATGTAACAGAGCATTCCAATCAATACTAAAACAAAACAAACAAACAAAACAAAACAGCAAAAACATATGATCATTTGCAATTTTATAGGAACATTCTTTTGTTTCCACAAAAGGATCAGGTGGCAGTACTAAATTTTATCTAGGAAATACCACCACAGACTACAGCGTCAATGTTTTTTCAGAAAATAGTAACCTTCAAATTATAACATTTGTAGTTTTAAATAATACAAAGTACTTCTGAAGTTGGATGTGGTTGAAGTCAGCATGCAGTGGACTACTCCTTTTCCTGACTTTACCAGTATATTGAAAATAAACTGATCTAATACCAGGAATCTCTGGCCACTCAGTACTGCTGTGTGCATCCTCCCGCTCTCAAACTTAAAAAACATTTTATTTAAAAAGTTGTTTCCATAAGGACTTGCAAAACCAATGTTCTCCATAAACATTCAACCTCTTACCATTTCTGCAACAAAGTGGAAAATTAAGAAGAATGAGAAATTGAAAATTTTGTTAAAATACATAATTTCTTGCTTTCAAGTTTTCGTAACGAAACTATTCTAATTTCTGGTACTATATATAATTTTAAAAGAGACACTGTAGATTATTACCTACAAAACTAAAAGCCAAATTAATTCAACCTAAAAAAAACAACAAAGGCAATACAAATTGTAGATCAATTTAGAAAAGCAATTTTTTTCTCCATCACATTACATAATATAATTGTCACTATTGTGTTAGATAAGGAACCGTGATATTCAGAAAAATAACTTCTGGCATAAAGCCACAAGATTTTGAACATGAACAGCAATGTTGTGATAGGCCAAGACTGCTGCTGAAAGAAGTACTGCTTTTTCTTCCAAAGCTTAACACTCTCTCAATTGGACAAAATCCTACAAAGTTTAACAATTTATTCCTGGAATTGCAACATTAAATATACCGTTGTATTGGTATATTATGAAGCATAGAACAAATGGTGCATTTCACATATTGCCTGCTTCCCCAACAGGATTTTGTAACCTATGAAACAGATAAGAAATTGACAAAGAAAGACTGATAAACAGATACTGTTTACTATTTACAGAATACTATTGTATTGTGTATGTTTAACTGGCAGTGCACTCAATGTCCTGTACATCATAAATGAGAAGAGTTTCAAGGACTATTTCAGGAAGTGAAATTAATATTATTGCATAGGACATGTGGAAATATTCTCAAGTACAGAAGTATTATAATGCACGTAAAAGCAATGTCAATATAATGGACTTCTTATATGTAAAAAAAAGGATCTTTCAGTAATTAATATAATTAGAGTGAAAAATGAAAAGAAAGTTGAAAGCGATCGCTGATGCAGAGACAAAAAGCAGCTCATAGCCTATTTACCAGAGAAAGAGCAATGGAGAAACAACACTAAAGGGCTAGAAAATGGTCTTTAAAGTAGTACTCTAAATGAGCAAACAATAATTGAGTCATGGAAAATAAATATGCAATATTAAAGAAATAGCAGGAGCCTGAATAAAGATTGCATCTATGTGGCTAGATATGATATGTCATATATTACAGATCTGCTGCATAAATGACCAGCAACATATAAACAATTACATTTCAAATCAGATCTGAAACAAAGTCATTATACAGTCCAGAAAAGCAAGAGACAAGGTGCATATTGAAGGTATTAATTAGTATTTGGACAGTCAGAAAGAAAACATTAATACATCTATTGAGTATAAAGTGATAGTGATGCATTCAGAAGGTGGTATCAAATAGGATATTAATGTTTTTAGTGTAGACAGAAAAAATGCTCAAAGTGAGCACTTAGCAAAAAGCACATTAGTCTTCTAAATTCAGTATAAGCCTAGAGACAGCACAGAGCAGCTACCTAAACCCGGGAAGGAAACAGTTCCCAGTCAAACAAAAGTAGCATAAATACCAAATATCACAGAAAATAATTGCCAAGCAACTGCACAGTGGTACACTGCACAACACAGAGGTTCTCATTCTCATTGACTAATGTGCAAATGCACGTTATCTTTAATTAAAAGACGACTTGCTACTTTCAAGGAGAGCTTATTCTCCCCAGTTTGAATGTCATATTCAGGATATCTTATCCTAAGAAAATTCCTCCTCTTTAATACTATGCTTGATATAATATTTTGTTGTTCAAATCAGTAAAGCCAATTACTTCAAATTAATTTGCAGCATGATAAAATTCAACTTTAATCTAAGTTTCTATGACAAAATGACTACTGTGATAAAAGAAATACAATATAAAAATATATTTTCTTTCTCAAACACACATTCTTCCCTTTTATTGTAATTTGAAAAGGATAGAGAGTTTTGTTAAGAATAAGGCTTCTCTTTCCTAGTATTAGGTTCCAAACTCATGTGTTGGTCAAAAAGTTAGTTCTCTTGTAATAACAGTATTCTCTGTAATGCTGTTTTTATGCGCCTGACACTAAAAGATATGTTTTGCATGTTCACTTCCATTCATCCACACTTGTTTCATTACTTGGTGCTAATCATTATCATCAGATGACAATTCTGAAGCGAGAAGCATAAAGAATTATACAAGACATGAAGAATTAGAAAAGGCAAGTGTTGCGTTGCCATAATTTACATTTAGTTGTCCAAAATGTTAGACTATATATTTTACTTTTGGCCATTATAGAGCTGACTTGACAGATTGTGCTGTCTGCACAATAATTGCAAATAAGTGAATAGTTTTTATACATCTTGTAACAAAAATCTTAAAGAAAAAATGTAAATAAGAAACTGAGTAGAAGGCTCTATATAATCACTGTCAGCTGACAAACTGCTTGACAGTAGTTCCAAGTATTTTTCAGCACTAAACCAAAGACACTTCAGACATCTTACAGTTTGGCACATTAGCTTTATACGACTTTCTTTGTTGTCAGATTGAGAGATTTTTAGTAGCTGTAGTATGTTTATACGCATAACGGCTTAGGGAGGTAAGTAATTTCATGGTAGAAGTACAAAGTGAAAATTTATGCAAAAAAAAGCATTCTATATCAAAGTCCATCCTTCCCAAAGAACTTGCACTCATTAACCAGAGATTAAAGAGCAAAACATCAAATATGTTACACACATTTACGTGAGAGAACTGCAGAAATCTCAAGAAAAATCTGCATTTTACTTAAGTGAAAACAGATCAAGTATTTGAAAAAAAGGAACCTAATTCAAAGGAGAAATCATCATCTACTATAAGAGAAATTATACCTGTTACCATCAAAGTTGTCAGAGCTATTTAGTATTAAAAAATGAATTAATTAATGCTGCATAACTGCATCAAAAGCAAGAAATTTATGGAAGAAGTACTAACAACATTCTCTAATAAGAAAATGCTACTCAGCGTCACAGTATATAACTAAATACTCTAACATCATCAACTGCTTGATTAGCTAGCATCCCAAGCTGAAAAGTCCTCTTGACATCCTGAATTTCTTCCTTGGAAAAGCACTGACATCTCAGTATTTAAGATTTTGTCTGAAAATACATCAATCAATACTAAAATACTAATATTATGCTGCCCCATGATAATTTCCAAAGCAAGTCAAAAGGAGCAAGAAACTCCAGTAGTACGCTCCACAAGGAAAGAAAAAAAAAAAACTACCATTAATCACTTGAGGATATTTTATGTGAACCCCAAATCCATAAAAATAGAATCCTGCCTGACCTCACAAACTCAGCTATGGGACGCATTCCCTGAAGAATGTTTAAGACACATAACCAACCTTAATCTTCTCATTTGACAGACAGCACATTTTGTCCAAGATGCACAGGTCTCCACGGAAGGAGAGAACTATCTGCCTTAGGAGTATCACTAAACTGCACATTAATTTAATGACATTCATTCCTATTTCCTCCTTCTACTAATCTCTTCACGTTCCACATGCTATGAAACTATGGTATTTCTTTACTGTAGTACACAACTATGTTATTGTTCTCTCTGCTCTTAATAGCTCCTTTGCACCAGTGGTACCAAGAGTCATTCTGGGTAGTCTGAATGATTTCTACTGTAGCTAAACCTTGAGCAGTGTTCTTAGCTTAAATTTAGCTTTGAAGTCACTGGATTATCTTTCCATCATAAAGAGTCCTTAAATGCTTAACACAGGAAAATTACTACCTTGAAAACTGACATCAGTTGATACCTTTAGATTCAAAAAAATTAAGCCAGCTACACACAAAAGAAAATCATGTTATTTTTACTAGAAATGCAAACAAAAGATATGCAGATTATAATAATGGTTTTGCATCAAAAAATAACTGTGAATTTGGTAAGTATGAGATGAATATTTCTTTTAAACATTGGAAAGGGAAATGGCATCTGTTTGCAAAGAGATGGGTTTTAAACATATATGATATTTTATCCTATTCTTCTTCAAATTCTAAAGGTGTGTGGTTTGTTGTTTTTGTTGTTGTTGTTGTTCAGGATTTTAAACAAACAGCAACATAAAATTCTAACATTTGAATGCAATACATCTTGAATATTATAGTGTGAAGAATTTTAAACAAGCAGGCCACCACCAAAACAGACTGTTCCTTCAGATATTTTGACCAGTGGAGACTATAAAATTGCTTTTGGAAGAGCTACTTAATTTGAGATCCCTACTTTCTAATTAAATACAATGCTGGGAATGTTCCTCTCAATTTGAGTTAAATGATATACAACTATCCCTACAGAAGGATCTCTCTAAGATGCAACTCTAAAAACATTGGTTTGTTACTGTTTTACATTTCTGATTTTAATAATCCTCTTTATTTTGTACCTACTCTATATTTTATGTCAGTAAAACATCCTTTTACTAATAGAGACAACGGAATTCCAGCATAATAACGAATAAGTGTAACTTACCTTCCATAGGTATAAAAAAGAAAAAGACACATAAATAATCTACAACATAATGCCAGTATCTGAACAATTTGTCTCAGGCTCTTTTGGAAGTCAGTGAAGAAACCCAGGCATTTACAGTGCACAATTATTTCAATACACATGCTTCAAAAAGTCACAAGAGCTATGTTCTGAAAGCGTCAAATTCTCTCCAGTCTAAATGCAAATAAATTAAGAAGAATGCAGTGCATTTCAAGTATCAATAAGGTGCAGTGAAAAGCAACGTATCATAAGAAAATCTACTATATCATTAGGAAGACCGTAAAAATTAAGTATAAAACAAACAAAGAAGGCCCATGGAAGAATAAAATATACTAACTTCATTATGTTTTCTTTGCTCTTGCATTGCTTCCCAAACAGCCTGGGCAATCTTCTCATTATGTCTCTCATGTTCTGCTTTCCATATATTTCTTTCTTCTTCGTGAATCTTCTCCATATTTCTCCTTTCCTCCTCTACGGCTTTCAGAACAACCTCCTGTACTATTTCAGCCTTCAAAACACATCAAGAAATAAACGAAGAAAATAGCCAATGTGGGTGTTGTAAGCATACGTTTTACTTTTCCTAGTGAGATCAGTGAGCTGACAAGATATGAGACAAATATTTTTACTTCTAAACTATGAGCTTCAATCCATCTTAAAGCGCTACTAATTCTATACTACCACGGGACAACTACTTAACAGTTACAGATTAAAAAGATGCAAGCAAAGATCTTAAATTCCCACCTATTTGAGTATACCATATCATAACTAGCTTGCTTTCTGTGACCACAAGAAAAAAAATAAAGAAATATGGAGCATACACCACATTAGTATTGGTGATATTTATTCACACACCACATCGATCCTGACCATGGCATGGGGGTTGGAACTAGATGATCTTCAAGGTCCTTCCAACCCAAGGCATTCGATGATTCTATGATCATGGGACTTCCTCCAGGAGGCTGTAATGTTCAAGAATTTAGTGAAGTCCAAGAGCAGCTTAAACACTGTCTTTGCAAAAGTAGCCAGTGTGTACTTGAAACAAACGTGTCTTCCATCTCCAAACTCCTCAGAGCACATGCTAAAAGAAGCATAATTCCATCTTTTTTTTTAATGCTTATATTCAACCATTACATGAAATCATCAGAAGAAACACACTGAATTTAAAGTAATAGGGACAATGCACAGCTCCATATGAGCTGAACCATTCACAAATATATTTATCAGCAAGATGATCTATCATTACACAACATCTACAAATAAATAATGTTAAGCATCCAAAGTGTTCAAAACAAATACTGGCTGGCACCTCATTCCCTTTCCTTATTTTAGTAAGCGTATAGGTTAGTGCAGCATCCTTGTGGATGATATTGCAACAAGTCAAAAAATATCATAAAAGGCCAGAAATACTGGGTTCCTCAAGTAGTTTTATTTAAAAATAAAGCTGTTTCTTGCAATTAATTGGAACTTGGGTTTTTTTTTGGCATTTATAAAATATATTAAAAATGTAACCAAAAAGGTCCTATTAAGATATTTTATAATATTCACATTTTTTCCCAGGTGTTTTTTGTGTTACTGAATATTACTGAGAGAGGTGCTAAGACAGTGTATGTACATCACATATGAAGATATAAAGAATGTGCTACCATAGCCTACTGTACTAGGTAGCTTGCATTATTGGTTTTCCCAGATCATTACAAGCAACTGAAATTTTGTACTGGATTCTGTACCAGTATTAGAAATTAATTATAGTTTGTTGAAATGTTTGTATTTTCACATGATTTCACAGTCCTGTCCTCTGAGAAAATCGCCGTATTTAACAAAAATTAAATAAGACACAATGCTAACTGTGCTAAGATCAATTGACCTTGCCACCTAGCTCTTCAATTTGAGAGACAATAATGCTAATTGAAAGACTGTAGAAACAGGTATTCAGGTAACACCAACAACTGAACTGCAATTTTCTAACTTCTTGTAATAAACTAATTCAGAGGTTAGCTTAAACAGAAGAAGATAGCTTACATAGACTATCTCTGTGAAAACATAGGATAAAGCAGATCTATTAATCATTTCTAGGCTTAGACTTTCCTTTAAACACAGATGAGAACATAACATTTGACAAATTTGGTTATGAAATGAGTTGCTAAACCTGGTATTGGTAATGACACACTTGGAATCTGTGCCATATTTAATACCTAGCAAGAGATAACTTTGCAGCAGCTGCCTCAGCCTCCTTACTTCTTTTCCTTTCTTCATCCAAACGTTTGTCCAGCACTTCCTGTAAATATTATGAACAATTAAACTACAATATTCAAGAGAGAAGTGGCTAAAAATAATTTCAGTCAACTGCTTGAGAAAATTCCATTTTCCTGTCAACAACTGTGACAGAATCATTGCCTATGAAATCTATGGTGTGGACTACGATCATTTTTTTTTATAAATAAAAGCAATACCTTATGTTTCTGTGACTGCTGCATCAAAGCTTCTTCTATCTCTTCCGACAAGGCTTCCTTCTCTGCTTCCAAAATGTCAAGAAGTCTCTGATGCTACTGGGAGAAAACATTCATATTATTTTAACAACAGTCTGCAAGAAAAACAGACAAACACAACTCATCCAAGAGACTTAGGTTTGTTGGCTGCTCATAAAACAACTCAAAATTTAGATTTGGTTAATGGAAATATACTGTGCTTCTTTAACTGATTCACTGACAACAACAGAAACACATGATAAGAAGAAATGTTTAACTTCCTGATTATCTGGTATTTTCTCTCAATACGACAGTACAGAAAAGGAAGTTGAAAAGAACACCACACATAGCAATAATTCTTATAAAATTTACAATGATAATCCAAATAATCGCACATTTGAAATAGTTCATTTAAACAACTGCATAAATTAAATTATATTTGTTCTACCTCTCAGTTAAACATACAGTAGAAGACAACTGTATTCACTTTTAGCCACTTGTGATATCATGCACTTTGAAAGCCAGGAAGTGACAGCAATGAGAACGCTGCTTCAAGTTTTATTGTAATCCAAAAGATTTTTTCAGGAAGAGAGATTATTGAAATAAAGCCCTGGAACTGGCAGGGTTCATTGAGAGGGCTTTAAACTAGGTTTGCGGGGGGAAAGGGTTAAAATGAGGCTTGCTAGAGATAAGCCTAGGGGAATGATGATGGGGTTGAGTGTGAGGCAAATGGATCAGCTGAAGTGTATCTACTCTATTGCATGCAGCATGGGCAACAAACAGGAGGCACTGGAAGCCATCATGCAGCCGGCAAACGGTGACTTAGTTGCTATTACTGAAACATAGTGGGATTGCTTCCACAACTGGAGTGCTGCAATGGATGGCTATAAGCTCTTCAGAAGGGACAGGCAAAGAAGGAGGGCTGGTGGTGTGGCTCTTCATGATAGAGAGTGTTTTGATTTTGTTGAGCTTGGGGCTGGGGATGATAAGGTTGAGTTTATATGGGTAAGCATCAGGGGGAGAGCCAGCAAGGCTGACATTCTGGAAGAGGTCTTTTATAGATCATCTAATCAGGATGAAGACATGGAAGACATGTTCTACGAGCAGCTGACAGAAGTTGTGCGAACACTAGCCCTTGTTCTCACAGAGAACTTCAACTTTCCTGATATATGCTGGAAATATAATACAGTGCAGAAAAAGCAGTCTTGGAGGTTTCAAGAGTGCATCTAGAAAATAACTTCCTGATACAGCTGGTAAGAGAGCCTAAGAGGGGAGGTGCCCTGCTCTAGCAAGTCGCAGTCCTGCTGTTCACAGAGGACCGGTGGGAGATGTGGAGGTCAAGAGCTGTCCTGGGCAGAGCACCATGAAATGGTAGAGTTCTCTATTCTTGGTGAAGTCAGGAGAGGGATCAGCAAAACTACTACCTTGAACTTCTGGAGGGCAGACTTTAAACTGTTCAGGACACTGGTAGGGAGGATCCTTTGGGATTCAGTCCTGAAGGGTAAAGAGGTTCAGTAAGGCTGGACACCCACCAAGAAGGAAGTCTCAGAGGTGCAGGAGCTGGCTCATCATAAGATCATCATGAGCCAGTGGTGAAGAAAACTGGTGAGGATGAACAGGGAACTTTTTCTGAGACTCCAGGAGAAAAAGAGTCTACCTCCTGTAGAAGAAAGGACAGGAAACTCGTAGAGAGTACAAGGAAGTTCCGAGGATATGTAGGGAGAAAATTAAGCAAAAACCAAGATTGAATTCAACCTGACCACTGTAGTAAAAGACAACAAAAAGCTTTTTTACAAATATTTTTACATTAAGTAGAGGACTAAGGAGAATCTCCATCCTTCACTGGACGCTGTGGGGAACGTGACCACTGAGGATAAGGAGGAGTCTGAGGTTCTCAATGTCTTCTTTAAATCTGTCTTTAAAAGTCAGACCAGCTATCTTCAGAGTACTCCTACCTCCCGACCTGGAAGCCTGGGATGTGGAGCAGAATATATCCCTCATGATTCAGGTGGAAACAGTCAGAGACCTATTACTATATGTGGACTGTCACAAGTTCAAGAGGCCAAATGGAATCCACATAAGGGTGCTGAGGGAGCTGGTGGAGGTGATTGTCAGCTGCTTTCCACCATCTATCAACAGTCCTGGTCAACCAGAGTGGTCCCAGAGGATTGGAGGCTTGCCAGTGTGACTCCCATATACAAGAAGGGTCGTAAGGAGGATCCAGAGAACTACAGGCCTGCCAGCCTTGGTGCCAGGGAAAGTTATGCAACAGATAATCTTGAGTGAGATCACACAGCACATGGGATCACTGGGGGATCAGGCCTAGCAAGCATGTATTCGTGAAAGGCAAGTCCTGGTTAACCAACTGATCTTATATGATCAAGTGACCTGCCTAGTGGATGAAGAAAAGTTTGATGTAGTCTATCTAGACCTCAAGAAAAGCCTTTGACACTGTCTCCCACAGTATTCTCTTGGGGAAGATGGCAGCCTGTGGCTTGCATAGGAACAAACTTTGCTGGGTAAAGAACTGGCTGGAGGGTCAGGTCCAACAACTGATGGTGAATGGCATTAAATGCAGCTGGTGACTGGTCACAAGTGGTGATCCGCAAGGGTTGGTATTGATGCCAGTCCTGTGTAATGATCTGGATGAGGGGATTGAGTGTATCCTCAGTAAGTTTGAAGATGACAGCAAGTTGGGAGGAAGTGTCTATCTGCTTGAGGGTAGGAAGTCCCTTAAGAGGGATCTGGACAGGCTGGATCCATGGGCTGAGACCCCAGTTGTATGAAGTTCAACAAGACCAAGTGCCATGTCCCACACTTTGGTCACAACAATCCTATGCAACACTACAGGCTTTAGGCAGAGTGGCTGGAAGACTGTGTAGAAGAAACGGACCTTGGGCTGTTGGTCAGTGCTCGGCTAAACATGAGCCAACAGTGTATCCAGGCAGCCAAGAAGGCCAATGCCATCCTGGCTTATATCAGAAGTAGTGTTGCCAGCAGGAACACAGAGGTGACGATCCCCCTGTACTCAGATCCAGTGAGGTTGCACTTCAAGTACTGTGTTCAGCTTGGGGCCCCTCACAACAAGAAAGACAAAGAGGCCCTGGAGTGTGTCCAGAGAAGGACAATGAAGCTGGTGAGGGGTCTGGAGCAGAAGACTTAAGAGGAGCAGCTGAGGGAACTGGGATTGTTTAGTCTGGAGAAGTAATTGTTTAGTCTGGAGAAGAGGAGGCTCAGGGGAGACCTTATCACTCTCTACAACAACCCGAAAGGAGGTTGTTTACTACAGTAAACAAAGGAGAGTCCAGTAAACGAAAGGAGAGTTTACTACATTAAACTCTGTAAGCAAGATTACAGTTTCTAGCCTAACAGATGCCAGTATTTAAGTTCAAACTGACTTCTAGGTTAGACATGAAGAGACTGTGTATTTCAATTTGCCATAATGGACCAGCTTCCATCGGTATGTAGGTTGCTCCGAAAGTAATGCCTCCAATTTATTTCTATGGAAATTACAACAGATATAAAGAGCACAGTAATGCTATTTGATAGAGAAAACTCACGGCTACAAAACAGTATTTTTTTTCAACATAGTCACCACCATTAGCCATGCATTTTCACCAGTGATGAACAACACTGCACATGCTGTGCTTGTAAAAAATCTGCACCATTGGAAGTGACCCAGTGTTGCTGTTGCCACTGCCAAAACCGACTACCCACTGCCTCACTTTGCTAACATCCACGTTTTGGTCTCCATAAATGTTCAGTGTTCACAAATGTCAATGGGTATCATTTTTTTCTGCATGGAAGAATTCAATGACATACACTGCTTCATATGCACTTCCGTATCACACTTCATTTTGTCATACTGGCTTTCTGCTTCCATTTCTTGCACAGAAACAATACGTAACAGAATATTGGTGGGAAAGTTCAACCTCTACTGTCATATCACTAATATCTGCCTCTGCTGTCATGGGCCAACATAATAAAATAGGAGGCATTATATTCAGAGCTGCCCTTGTATTTTACAACACTCTCCAAGGGATCATGATTTTCAACATTTAAATTTCTGGGCACTTGTAGAAATTTTCTTGCTATATACAAGAAAAACATACAGGCTCATCCTGAAAATTCTGGAACAATACGGAGATTTGCACTGATACAAAACAGAATGCATCTATATGGACCATGGAGACAACTTATATCTGTTCTCCCAGCAGTGGAGTAGAAACCTTCATGATTACAGTCTTGTGTACAACAGTAACCACTCTTACAAAGCAGTTTACTTTTTTTATAAGCCTATGGTAGACAGCAATCCTGAAAAATATAGAAATTGGGATCAACTAATTTTTATTATATAGAAACTTCAAATGCAAAGAAGAATAAACAACTGCATGTCTGTACAAAACAGGAAAATGTTACACCAGCCAGCCATTATGACAGCAATGAGGAGTTCAATAACAGCTAGACTTATCAGTCATATTCAATCATTTCCATTGAGAGACAGGGTACCAAGCAAAAGGAGACATAGACAGCAGTATAATATAAATCATTTTGCTTCTTCTGGAAGCAGAAGGGGAAATACGGTATGCTGCTTTGGCTCACCAATGAGCACAAAACAAATTGCCTATTGAGTAAGGTTAAAAAATACGAAAGCTGCTGTAACTGTCATTTCAAGTATGATCACTGTAATTTAGTTTAGGTTCTCATATTTCTGAGGTCCATTAGAAAATCTACGTGGTATAGATTTTTGAATTTTATAGAATCCACAGAAATTTTTAAAGAATTGTATCTATGTATAAATATACATTCATGATTTTTCAAGATGTTAAAATTAACTATTGGTGAGTACATTTAGAATACTATAAGCTAATGACTTCCGGCATATTTCATTACAACTTCCTCTATATTACAAATCTTCCCCATACCTTGTGGAAGTGCAAAGATTATAATTTGAGATTATAAGCCTTTTGTGAATAGCTTGGCTGTCCTTTGCTATTACAATGTAAATTTTTATTCATGTGGATTAATTCTTCCATAAGCAGTTACCTTCATATCTCAATTTCCAGCAGTTCATATACCATCACAAATGTTGCAACAGCTGTCCATGCAACCCAGAAATGCAAATTCTCTTGTACTAGACCTGGAGAAACATCTTGAAGAATTGTTGACTTGGCCTCAAAATTTTTACTTGGACAATGAGATTTTGGGGTTTTTTTTGACTGAAATGTACCTTCAGCTATTAAATTACATAGATTATACAAAAAGAAACACGTAACTGGAAATAGACAAAGCAGACTGAAGTAGTGCAAATTGCTTTTTCCCGAAACTGGTCTTGAGTCCAGAAAACACATATTGCATAGTTAGCACAGATACAGCAAAATGAAACTTGCCATTTTCCACTTAATTTTTGATGGCGCTGTATCCCACAGAAGAGTTAACATCAAGTCATGGAATCTCCTTGAATGCTGTGACTCTTAAAATGATATTGATAGTGATATTAACTCGTTATATGTAAATAAATGCACCACTCTGAAATTATCAAAGCACACTCATCTATGTAGTTTTTTGGTTTTTTTTTTTTTTGTTATTAGGAATCTAAACAATTCCTTATATTACGCATAACCTTCAAGTAGACAATGTCTGAAGCTGTGGTTTGCAAATGTGCATTTCCTCTTCTGCCAGTGATCACGGAAATTTTTGCTGTCAACCTATTGACAGACTCTGAAAAAAGCAAAAATAAAAGGCAAACAATTAATGTATGTATGAATAGGCTTTCAAGCTGTTATTTTAAATACCTCTGAACAGAATGCTACAGTAAAAACCTTTCTGGAACTAGTTGTTAAATCAGGGCAACTAGCTTCCTACCTATGACTCTAAAATAATCATAGAATCATATCATAGAATCATAGAATGGCTTGGGTTGGGAGGGACCTCAAAGATCACCAAGTTCCAACAATCCATATACCTTCTAAGAAAAAGTTATTATATAGGAGTATTAGTTATATTAATAATCTAGACATATGCAGAAAGACTTTGGGCTCTGGTACCAAATGGCCACGCTGTAGTTTTTATACAGACAGTGCTTCCTAATTTGATTGTCTTTAAAATTAAATTATTAAATGGAGTTCAACATTAAAAACACAAAAAGAGACAGTTTCATTTCAGCACATACTGCTGAGAACCCTTACACGCTCTTGCATTTTTTAGCTAACTGGAAGTAATAGAATGTTCTACATTTGTTTACTTGGCTTGTAGAGTTTTGTTCAAATACAGCAAAGGCCTGTAATCTATAAAGACCATCAGTGTTTAAAAGATTGTGGACATAAATGCCTATAGCTAAGCAAACCTGTCTCATAAGTCCCTTCTCTCATTCAACATTTCCTTGTTTCCACGGGTAATAACATTTTAGCATTGGAGGAATAAAGGAAGAGCACTGAAAGGTAAGGCACTGATATGAGCTATCTATACAGTCTATGGATTTCCAGGCACTGAAAAGGTCACTTTATTTTAAGTCTTATCTGCACGTCAATATGGAGACCTCCTAGTAATTGTACTTGTCAACTGCCCATTCTCCAGCAAACAAACCTAATAAAACCATTAAAGTAACAGTGATCATTCTCCTGTCAGTGGGCTAATCATTTCATTGGAAATAGCGTCCATATGAAAGCAAGCATTTCTATTCCAATTTTTCTAGGAAAATTATGATGGATACCTATTTAGGGAGTCTTATGTTTGGAAAAAGTATCTAACCCATCTAGACTCTAAGAGTGTCTATAAAGCTTTTAACTGGAACATGAGGTAAGGTTCCTTTATTTATCAACAATTTACGGATCAGAAAATGGGGAAAAAAACTCTTAATATGCCCAAATTTTCAATATAATTATCAATTATTCAAGAAAAATAACATATTAATTCTCTGACTAAACTGCAGAAATAGAAATTGAAGAAGGTACAGCTGCATATTATCTGAAGTTAGGAAAAAAAGGGACTCCTGAACTGGGAATACAGTGGATGAAATTAGTCCCCATTAGTAGAATACACAAGATTTCAGACACTGTTTCTAACAGTCTAAGTTTGCTAGGCTTAAAATACGTATGGTGCATGTGAGCTATTAGGCACATTATGGAGAGATACTGAGCCAGCTCAGAAATCCTTAAACTCGGGTACCACTTTGTCTAACTAGCTTAGCCACCAATTTTCTATCCTCCTTTCTTACAAAGCTATCATTTGCATCTTTTTATTCCTTGGTTGGGGAGTTACAGGGTGCAGAGTGCAAAATTCTGATGTGTTAAAATTCTAAAGGGTAAAACTGTAGTGGGACATGAAGGCCTATGAAACATATGACAGTGTTTTCCAACAAAAGAAAAAAAATATCTTTCTGAAAAGATATTCACACTTCTACCCCATTCTCTAGAAAGCAGCAAGAAAGCAACTTAAAGCAAAGTAGCAACTTAAAACAAAAGGCATTCAAAAATAGGTTACATTTTCCACTCTGAAAGAAGTTTTCTAGGCAATGGTTCTAAATGAAAATTGTTTGATGTAGATTCAAACATAAATACAGAGGTCCTGTGGTTTTTCTTGATTCCAGTAAAAAAGAAATTTAAAAAATCTTTTCTTTTTTTTTCCTGAAATGTGAGTCACAGAATAAATTCTAAACAGATTTGATCATGATAGCAAATAGTCAAGGTTTTTTGTTATTTTTATATGTTAGATTTATTTCAGAAGAGTCAGGACATTTTCCTTTAAGGTACATATCTACTGAAGGATGACATAGTATATATAATAATAAATATAACTAAATTATTTAATTAATAATAACATTAATAAATTAATAACATTAATAACTAAATCCAATTTAGTACAGCTATAATCCTTAAATAGTCCTATTAATCCTAAATTGCAACTTTAAAGAAAAATGGAAAATAGGGTGTCTTGCTTTTACTGGAATGCTTTTTAAAAATGTTGATAGTTCCTTTCTTAGTCCTGTACAGTTTCATGGAAAAGGATGCGAGCACAGGATTTCATCCAACAATGTTATAATTATTTTACTATAACTGGTAGGTATCCAGTTTAAGTTCCTGCAGATTGGTTATTTTACTGACTACTATTACATAAACTATGAATAGCAGCTAACAAATTTATCTACACTGAACTTGGTGATCTGTGCATGGTGATTTGCCCAATTAGAATCACAGAATCATTAAGGTTGGAAAAGACCTCCAAGATCATCTAGTCCAACCGCTGACCACCATGCTCACTAAGCCTAAGTGCCACATTTACTCTTTTTTTTGAAAACTGCCAGGGACGGCAACTCCAACACTTTCCTGGGCAGCCTGTTCTAACACCTTACCACACCTCCTGACTATCCAACCTGACCAATTCAATTCTGGAAGGAAACCACTGAAAAATAACATCACAGCACAAACAAAGTTAATGTGAATACCCAAACACTATGAGAAACAAAAAGTTTGTGTTATTTGCAGTATCACTGCAGAATATAATTATATTCATAGAATCATAGAATGGCTTGGGTTGGAAAGGACCCCAAGGATCATCAAGTTCCAACACCCCTGCCACAGGCAGGGCCACCAACCTCCAGATCTGGTACTAGACCAGGTTGCCCAGGTCCCCATCCAACCTGGTCTTGAACACCTCCAGGGACAGGGCATCCACAGCCTCTCTGGGCAGCCTGTTCCAGCACCTCACCTCTCACTCTGAGAAGAACTACCCCTGACATCCAATCTAAAGCTTTCCTCCTTGAGCTTAAAACTATTCCCCCTTGTCCTATCGCTACCTACCCAAGTAAAAAGTTGATTCCCCTCCTTTTTATAATCCCCTTTTAAAATACTGGAAGGCTGTGATGAGGTCTCCTCACAGCCTTCTCTTCTCCCGGCTGAACAAGCCCAGTTCCCTCAGCCTGTCTTCGTAGGGGAGGTGCTCCATACCTCTAATCATCTTTGTGATTTTCTTCTGGACCCTCTCCAACAGCTCCACATCTTTCCTGTACCGGGGGCCCCAGACCTGGACACAGTACTTTTGATAGGGCCTTTCAAGGGCAGAGTAGAGAGGAATAATCACCTCCCTGTCCCTGCTGGCCACCTCTCTTCTGATGGAGCCCAGAATACCATTGGCCTTCCAAGCTGCAATAGAATGCTGCTGGCTCATGTTCAGTTTTTCATCCATGAAGACCCCCAGGTCCTTCTCCACAGGGCTACTCTCAACAATTTCTTCTCCCAGTCTATATACACATCTGGAATTAATCAGACCGAAGTGCAAAACCTTGCATTTTGCTATGCTGAACCTCATTAGGTTCACAGGCCCACCTTTTGAGTTTGCTGTAGTCCCTCTAGATGGCATCTCTTCCTTCTAACGTGTGAACTCAACATGCACCTTTGCATATTTTCTAATCTGAGGAAAAGAAATTCACACACTAATGAAATGACACTTGGAATTTTCCTTTACTAACATCATTCTGAAAAATATATTTAGTATATTAAGGCATAACCCTCTGTATTTCTAATTTATACTACAAGTGAATGACCAGTTTTTTCTCATAAAAAAGTTCTACCAAAATTTTTCATCTCATGAAACTGCATTCTGGCGAGTAGTTTATCAGAAAAAAACACCGTCATAATAAGACTTAATCTCTCATCTCCACTAAGATCAATACTTTTGTGCCTTCATTACACAGGACATGGAGCAATCCCTGACCCTCAAAATTTGGGAAAAATCATCTGCAGAAATAGTTAGCAAACACTGCAATACTTTATTCACGAGAAGAAATAATAACCTACTGGACTGGGCATTTTTAAGAATTCAGTGACTCAAATTTGTTTATCTATTTTAACAAGAAACTTTCTTAGCCCACTAAATTCTACTTTTATTTCGGTCTCACGGAGGAATATAACAGTAGGAAGAAATAACTCAGGTTGTGGGAAAAATCACTTTATCTCCATTTGAGAGAGAGATGACAAAAATGCACAGCTATTGCAGAAAGACTTTGTAAAGTCTTTGCCCTAATGGGTAAAATATGCCCATTTTATGCCCATATGCCCTATTCAAAATATTATCCTGAGGAAAAAGGCAGTCCTATCAAACACTAATAATAGTTTTCTGCTCCTGTAAAAAGGCTAGCTATATTTACCAGCACATTCTTTTATACTTTTCTTCACCTCTGCTATGCTAAGTGCAAATCAAATGACAAGATCTGGTAATCATAACTAGTTTCTTACACTGTCCTTACTATCAGTGGCATCTGAGTGTTTGGCAGTGCAAGGTGGAAAATTTGTCTAAAAAATTCCAACATCTGTTACACATTTCCACTTCCTCAAATTATAACTAATTACTGTATGGTTGAACTGTATCTTTTTGCCAGTTTGTGGGCCAAGTAGCTAAAAAAGCAGCAAAATGTTTCTAAGAGGAAGCTCAGAAACCAGCAAAACATTACTAAAAAGAAAAGTTAAAACAATGACAATACAAAGGAAAATTACAATAGTGGTAATAAAACAACTAAGCTTAATACTCAAATCAGCACTGTGCAGAAGAATCTTAATAACTTGATGCACACTGGAGGCTGATACTAATTCAAGACAACACTATCAAGCCTCAAATCTTTTGCTGAAACTGTGTTACTGCTTATAAATAGAGTAAGAAGCTATTCTGTCATCTAACACTAAAAACACTTTTCTCAGAAAGTGTACATAGTAAAAAAGACTATTAAAATAGCCCCCAAACTGCTCTAAGAATACAGAGATAAGAGACCTTAGTAAAAATACGAATGAAGAGTGTTCACTAGCTCTTCTGTTTTTATGATTCAATTCATTTTGAAGACTGCATGAGTTATTCAGAATTGCTCCATCTACCAGGAAAAATAAGACAAAATGGACTCCTAAAAAATAGGCTTTATAAACAGCAAAATGTTCACTAATCAAAGATTAGTGAAAATGAAATTAGCAAAAATGTGGAAAATATTTTTTTTAAACAATAGCCGACAGAAAAATAATAAAGGATAAAAATAATACAACATTACTTATTTTTTCAGTATTGGCAGGAATAGATGACTAATTCATAATAAGAAGAGGAGATTCTGTTACATAAGCAAAAGTCAGAGAGTAAAAAACACACTACAGCGCTGCTTTCATCTGAAACTTGATGAATCCAAGGAAGATCTGAAAACTTGGGTTAGCAAATGCAATGTCCAAATAGGATTTTTTGTTGAGACTGACAGTATCGTGGCTGAATTAACAGTACAAAGAGACTGAAAAAATCACCTTTTAACTAGCTTGTGATAGTAGGCAGATTCAAATAAAGTTGGAAGACTAGTGAAGATTATCATTTTTCAAAAAGGAAATATGCCTTTTTGCATCTCTGGAAAATTTTTTACTGAGAAATGTATATACTAAGCAATATTAAATAAGCATTATTATATGAACATGCTACAGAATATAAGTAGATATAAAAATGAAATTTAAAATAATACAAAATAATACTTTAAATTGTGGAACTATATTGCTGAACCAAATAAACATTTTTTCTTGTATATAAAAGTTAATTTTCTTTATGACATGTACAGTTCTTATATTTATCATTTTAGGACTTGTTTATAGGGGTTACTGCTAATCTTCACAGGTGGCTATGCAAAACACAAAACGCATCCTCCAAATACTTAACAAGGCAAGGAATCTATTACATTCCAGCAGCTTATTATCATTAACACATCGATTTTCTGCCTGTCCACCTGCTGATCTTGTGAGCACCCACATACTTTAAAAAACTGAGTTATAGAAACTGAACTTCTATTCTGACTGAACTTTCAGCCAAAAGTTCACTTTTCTCTTCAAACTGAAGTTCAATCACCATTGTCTTGAGCACACCGCACCCACCTCATCCGCTGTCAAAAGATTTCATACACCATCAAACAGATTTTGAACCACTGTTTGTAAAGCAATGAAAATGACTGTAACGGACAGCAAACATCACAAAAAAGTAGAGTGAAAAAAGAATTATGGTCACGGAGCAACTAGTTGTTCCACGTAAAAATGAAACATTTTTTTCATAGCTTCACCTAAAGATATCAAAAAATATCTATATTATAGAATAGCTTGGGTTCTAAGGGTCCTTAAAAATCATCTAGTCCCAAATCCCTTGCTGTAGGCACTAGATGAGGCTGCTAAAGAACTGAGGAAAATATTTAATTGGGTTCTTTCCTCTGTATTTAACATACTGTACACCAGTAGCTCCTCTGGCTCCTATGGAAGAAATTTCAGCATAATATACTCTATAGGAAGGAAAACTACAGTCTGCATCCTTAAGGGTTTACAGAGTAGAAGAAAAGCAGTCCAGTAGACTAATGGAATATATATGCAGTTGAACCATAAAATCAAAGGTATTCCTTGTGTTTCTTTATTTTCCTACATGAATCAAAGTGGAAAATATCCAGATTAACACAAAGTCCACTATAAAATATATCTCCCTTAGCTACATCCAAAAATGAAAACACTACACCGTCCAGTTGTATCTCTAATTGAGATTACTTCCATAGGAAGACAGAGAAAAAAAAACAGAGGAATGTCATTTAGTGATAATTTAGAGACAGAAATGTGTGATCAGAGCTTAACTGCATATACATTTTTATCCCTCTCCTTCCAGAATGCATGCTTCACTTCACATTGTTTAGCAAGGAAAAAAATAGAGAGAAAATGATTCTCATTATAAGTGATTTGCTACAGTTATTTAACATTTTATTTCCCCTTAATATTCTATTGATGGTTTTAAATGCTGTATCAAAGTCAACCACACCACAGTCTACATTTTTAACACCACCAACCTTGACTGAATAATAAGAGAAAATTCTGATACAACATCATTTCCAGGGCTTCAAGAAAAAAAAGGTCCAGCCTTCTAAATTATTAATCTCAGGGTCTAGGAACCTTAATGAAAAAATTCCTTAGAACATCATAATTCTACACAGTGAATACTTTTAAACAATAAAAGCTTACTTCATCTTTTTACCATGTATTTAATGGTCTGTCCTTTACAAAGTTATCACAATAATCATAGAATCATAGAATGGTTTGGGCTGAAAGGGACCTTTAAGACCATCTAGTTCCAGCCCCACTGCTATAGGCAGGGACACCTCTCTCTAAACCAGGTTACTCAAAGTCCCATCCAGCCTGGCTTTGAATGCTTCCAGGGAAGAACTGGGTCTCATCACCCTCACAGTAAAGAATTTATTCCTAATACCTAGTCTAAACCTACCCTCTTTCACTTTAAAATCATTTCCCCTCGTCCTGTCACCGCATGCCCTTAATAAAAAGTCCCTCCCCAGCTTTCCTGTAGGTCCCCTTTATGTACTGGAAGGCCACTATAAGGTCCCCTCAAAGCCATCTCTTCTCTAGGCTGAAGAGACCCAGCTCTCAGCCTGTCCTCACAGGGGAGGTGCTCTAGCCCTCTGATTACCTTTGTGTCCCTCCTCTGGACCTGTTCCAACAACTCCATATCTGTCTTGTGTTGGGGGCTCCAGAACTGCACGCAGTACTCCTAATGGGGCCTCATGAGAGCAGAGCCGAGGTGCAGAATCACCTCCCTCGATAATCTTCTGCAAACTACAGTGTTTTTCCCTCTATAATCTGAATCATTAGTTAAGAATTTTGTTGTGTGTTATAGGAGTATAGTGGGTTATAGGTGTTACGTAGTGGATGTGATATTAAATTTCAGACGTTCCCTTCACATGCAAAGCAGTCAAATTAAATAAGGACAAAAAAACCAAAGAGTTACACTTCATTCATAAGAAATTCATAATTATGTTATCTGTCTCAGCAAGAAAAACGTATGTAATCACAGAAAATAGCACTGACGTGTCCTTAACTACTATTTTTATAGCAAAAATTCTAAGCATTTTATCACTATAGAAGTGCTAACCAGACTACTTGCTCATTGTACATTCCTATGTGATTAAAGTTGTTTTACAGAATGTATACTACACAAGGTACTGCAATTTACAACTCAGTCTCTAAGTCTTCATTCTTTGCTACACAGAGAATTAAAATTTTCTTTAATGTTGAAACATACTACTCCTATTCAAATAATGGAATAGAGATAAGACCGAAGGACATACTATTCTCCATAATGAAATATGCAACAGCAGAACACTGCCAATGAAACCAGACCCTGCCAACTACAGTTCCAGCATACAGTCCAAGCGATTGCTCCGATACAATGTCTTAGTGATGAGACCACATTTAATTCAAATTATAAATATATAAAAAAACCACTTTTTTCCTTCTGACTAAAAATGGGAGTGCATGGCCTGCAGATTTTTTTCCATGCCTCTTCTTTTCATAAAAGATTGCTAGCACCCATTAAAGAAAATAGCACTATTATTACTATAATACAGATTTGCCAATAAGATAGATAAATTTATTATGTCCAACTTCTTATTTATACACCCACACACTAGGTGGGATCTCACTATTGTTCTACCTCATGTAATATCTCTGTTCTACAACTGAGGGCCTCACCCTCTAAGCCTTTTGACATATACTGAAACATTCTTATTAATTTAATTTTCTATGTGCCTTAATTTTCTGAGCACTAAACATTTCTACTTGAAAGTTTTCTTTTTTCTTCTCTTTTTAAAATAATCAAAATAAAATAATCAAAATAATTATCCTATTCAGTTTTTTTTTTTTTTCTAAAATATCAATAATGAACCATACAAAACTATCCATTCCTCACACAGAACTTTTTGGAATGTTCTCTTGTCAGTGGCTTCTGCTTTTTCCAAAAGTAGCCTATTTTGATAAAAAAATTTTACAAGATCAAATTTTTCAGTATGTATTCTTGTAACGTACACAAGTTCAAACACAAGATCAAAACTGGTATTCATTTTCAGGACACAACATCAAATGCGTGCCTCAGAAAAACATGAAATTTGTGATTTCCCCACTTAAAATGACATGTGCTTGCCAATGACATTTCCTCTGTAATCTTCAAACACTAGACTTAAACAACTGATATGCACTGCTTTTCTAAATGTTTATTATCTAACCAGATTGCTTCCTGGCATAAAGAAGTTCTTACTGTCCTGTTTGCTGACCAAGGCCATCACAAATCTGAAAATGCCATGAGAATACTTGCTTTGCTGTTTGAAATGTAGATCTGAGAGCATATTCCCTAGGGAAAAAAAGAACAGCAACTCTAGAGACTGCTCCTCAGAAAGCATTCATCACAGTGGTCATGACTGAATTTGAGGGAACTGGTTCTTTCAACACATATCAGCATGGGACTTAAAGTGAGGACCCATAACCTCCACACCTAAGGTACACGTGAAAAAGGATAATATAGACAAGTGACTGATATTAATGGACTAAGAAAAAGGGTAGATGTATAACTACCCAGCATCTGTTGACAGTAGCTGGATAGTAAGTGATGCTGACAACTCATATCTCAAGGAGTTGTTTCAAGGGCAATGGATAGTCATAACAATCTATACAAAAGGACTCTTCAATGAGAGGCAATTCAGTATAGTCAGGGAGTGTATTGATCAATTTAAATCAAGCAGATCTTTTAACAAGAGTGCAAACTATCCCAGGTTTTGCAAACAGTAAAATCCAAAATCTGAGGATTTTCCAGACTGAGAGAAGAAAGAATACTATATAATGCACACGTAGGAACTTCAAGCAAATGAAACTAAACTAGAAAACAGACCAGAACTTTCTGAGTTTAGAATCTGTGGAGAAGGCACCTGTAAGAAGGACCACAACAGAAAATGGCTAGAGTATTTTACCCTGAAGAAATTTTTGCAATTTTAGCAAGGTCTTAAACTGAAGACCTATGGAAACAGAACTGGGAGAAGAGTGCAGTGAAAAAGACAGCTGAAACAAGATACAGAACCAAGGATAATTTTTGCTGATAAGCTGACAGTTCCCTCCTGGAGAAGGTGACGATGGTAGTCAGTGTGCTGAAAAACCTTGCATGTCAAAATCGAAGATGAATTTGTCTAGGAGTAAACTGAGATATAACTAGACCTTTCACGTCTTCCACTAGCCTGAAACATACAATACTGTACAAGTACCAGCAGCAGGTATCATCAGTACCTCTTCAGACAGACAACATGCATCCCCATCACAGGCATTCTGATAAAAGTCAGCTTTAAAATCTGAAAGTGAAATAAACTGAAATAATGATAGGTTTAAAACAAGTAAGAGTCTTTCTTCCTTCCCAAAGGAGGAGAGGTAGGGGGGTTAAGGCAAAGAACTAGGAGAAAATATAGGTATTAATACATTAAGTGAGACAATCTTGATTTTGTGGAACTGGAAATAAAATAGCAGAAAATTTAAGAGAGAATTAAGTGCACTTAAAATTTGAAAGCCAAATATTGCTTTTAAGACAAGAATACTAGAAGAAAACCAGAAAAAGAAGCTGTGTTTGTGTACAGAACATACTTGCACCATATGATTAATGATATGGCAAAAAAATTCTTTGAAGTGATATGGATACTCAAAATTATGTATACATATAAATAATGTATACATACATATAAATAATATATAAACATACATATAATATATAAACATACATATAAATAATGTATACATAATTATGTATACATGTAAAGATGTACAAGTATGAACAATGCCATAACACAGAATGCTAAACAACTTGGTGTATAATCATAAGTAATCATCTCAGTAATCTTAAGTGCTATAACAAAATCATTTGAACAGAAGGAAATACTAAAACAAAGAAGTATACATTTAAGAACAGATCTATTAACAAATAAAAACACAGTAAACATTTTTCAAAACTCTTCCAACAGATTAATTGTCAGAATAAATTCTAGTAAACCTGGTAGTTTTACCAGAGAGCACTCTCTGCACTTTTGCCTGCTTGATTAGGCTTCAAAATTCCAGTCACATATAACTAACAAAGATGGCAAACTTTGACTGAGGTGAATGAATTTACTTGTAAGTTTGTGAACAAAATGAATCTTGAATCTGTTCTATGCAGATTAAAATGTTATAAAATACTTTCAATTCCAACAGATACAGAGTCGTTAGGCACTTAGTATTTTTAAGCAACTGTGTTTACTGTTACGCTGAGGACACAAAATGAAAGACTGGCCATCTTCTTTGGTCCAAAAGACATACTTTTTCAAACAAAAAAGAGCTGAAAAACTAAAAGGCAATAATAAAAGTTTTTGTAAGTGCACATACATATCTGAGCATCAAGAAGCTCTTGACATTTGTAAAAATGTTTTTCAACTGCTATTTTATACTGTTTTTCAGTAGCTGCTTCTTGCTGTTGAACTGTACATTGTAGCAATGCCTGCAAAAAAAAAAAAATATATATATATATATAACAGGATGTATATTGTTAACTACAAGTCAGCTAGTACTTGTGTATAACCAGAACACGGAATGCTGTTATAAATTTTGGAATGTGCAACTATTAAAGTACCTTTCTACACTACCTTGTTTTTAGTCAGGACTAAATTTTTTTTTGGATCTCAGATTCCTTATACATAGGTTGCTTAAAAGAGAGCAGCACACAGAAGATAGAGAGAGCAAGTATTTCTGTTAAATATATTCAGAATAGTGAGACCACACAAGAAGAGAAGCATATGAAACCTGCTGAAGAAAAAAAAAAAAAGCCAGACATATTTCACTGGCTGACAGAACTCCACATCCTCTCGGCACAGTGTAAGATTCCATGGGCCAAGCATGATCCTTGCAACCACAAATCAAATAAAAGCAGATGGAAATTCTGTGTAATTTAAAACATAAAAGAACACCCCCCCAGGAAGCACACACTCAAATGTGTAGCAGTAGAAGTCAAAGTACAAAGACAACAACAAAAAGGTAATAAAATTATGAACTCTCTGTGAGCACACCTGTGTGCATGCACACTTGTATTCACACGCACTTGACTGAACTCTACAGAATTTCCAGCATCTGAATGAAAAATGAAAAACACTTAGTATATATGAAAAAGCAAATCATCATTTGAAAGAATTACACTCTGACTTCCTTATTTTTACTCAGGATTTACTCATGTGCTACCCAAGTTTTTTTCCCTAATATTATAAAATATTAATATCACTTTCTAAATATTCATTGGAGTACTTATACACACTACAGGAACCTATTTCTAACTAATAATCAATATAGAGATTAAGTTGAAATTACTGTCTAAGTTAAAGCAGACATAGGTGCTACAGAAAACAGATCTTTGGCCCAAGTGCAGACAACAAAAAAGAAAAAAATATATATATTTCAAATTATTTTTTCTTTAGAGATGTATTTACTTCACAGAATATAAAACACACTTTAAAGACACTTTCAAAAGTTTTTCAAGAAACTCCAAGCCAATAAAAACACGTTATCCTCAAAAACCCTGACAATTTTTTTAATCTTTATTTCTACTAATTAGCCTCTGGTGCCAAAATCATGTTCTTCAGGATATCAATAATACTATAATACCTATCAGCAAAAGTTCAGAAAGATGTAAAAGGTAACAAATGGTAGATTATGCTTGACACACACTTTGCTTAAAGTGTAAAACAACATTTACTGATATTTGCAGAGGACTTAGCTAGTCATAAGTTTACCTCCAAGAAAGCAAATTTCTTTCCAACTACATTCAGTTCTTGTATCTGTATAAATTCAGGCATCACAAAAAAGTAGCTCTGTATAGGAAACTTTATATGCCAAATCCTACTGTGTATAAACTGGAATTGTCACATATCACTGGGAAAATGAAGTATGTACTTTGCTTGTAGATTTTTGCGTTATTTTTTCCCCTAAACTGCTGTGACCATAATTGTTTCACATAAATGACTTAAAAGAAAAAAAAGGAATAAAATTCTGATTGCACGGAAAACAGTAACAGAACGGTCATTAAGGCTGATTATTATTAAGCGGTACCAAGAACTTACAGTTTTTCAGAGGAAAAAAGTTATCTGTTAAATGGCATAAAGAGATCATTAAGATTTTCTAAATTTTATTACTATTATTTTCTGTACATAAAATTCCACATTTAGGAAATAAAGCTTCCCTTTTCTTTCATCTACATTACTAACAGAGTTTAAATAGCAACTCAGACTTGCATGTCTTTGTTTCACTAGTTGGCCAAGTGAGAAGACAAAGAAGTCCCACTGTGTGACACGGCATTTCAGAGATAGCTTTCCTGTTGTGCCATAAGAACTATTAAGAGGAAACCTTTCTTTTCTATGGAGAGATGGAGTACTCCAGCCAAATAGGCCTTTAAGATACAGAATAAAATTTTCATTTAGGCCCAAATCTTTTCAAGTAATTTAAAAGAAAATTATGTAAGTCTGTACTTAATAAATTATCAGAAAAAAGTCAATTTTAAAAACAAAATAAAAGACAACTTGGACAATTTCCTTTAATTTAAATTTAACATGCATGCATAGCCTAGAAAAGTACTATATTTTTTGCTGACACCCTGCATTTGCCCAGCTGACCATAAAACATAGAGAAGAGCATGAAGATGTCAAGACCCAATGTTAAAAAAAAAAAAAGGCAAATAAATAAATAAATAAACTACCAGTTAAAACAAAACAAAAAATATTTAGGGTCTGTCTTGATGAGGTACATATAGCAGAGATTATTTATATCCAAATATAGTATACGCAAATTTCCAGATAATCAAACACTTAAATCACTAATTAACAAAACTAATTCATTAACTAATCAGTTTACTAAGGTAAAGAATACATTTGGCTATGTGATGATGAATGTCTAACTCTTACAGTTACATACTTCTGTCAGTACAATAACACTTAACATTTGAACAATTGCCACTCTGGGCAACTGCTTACCATGGCTGAAATGCTACTTTCTTCCTGAATTAATTACATAGTTATTCTGGAGAGCTGATGTTGCATGAATTTGCAGCCGGTGACCTAGCAACAAGCTGGTATTCTTGAAGCAGTCTTTCAACAGCTCTTGGAATGAGCACAGCAGAATGTAGCCTATTATATCTGTAGCATGATGTCAAAGGGTAGGCTTTCAATACAGATGCCCTTGGTAATTCATTTCTACTTCTACATACTGTGTAATGAACTTCCTTGATCCTGTGTAGCAATGGTCATCTTGTAACACTTTCTAGAGAAAGTGCTGACTTCAGATTTTAAGGATCATTAATCAACT
The DNA here is from genome assembly GCF_002078875.1 of Numida meleagris. NCBI lineage: Eukaryota > Metazoa > Chordata > Aves > Galliformes > Numididae > Numida > Numida meleagris. The sequence goes on from NW_018363448.1 coordinate 1,045,855, forward strand.
AGTCTACGGGAGTCGAACCTTTAGGCTTCCCTTGGCCACAAAGGCTGCTCTGAAAGGAATGCCTCCTAATTGTTTCCATGGAAACAACAACAGATACAAAGAACACAATAACTCTATTAAATAGAGTAAATTCCCAGCTACAAAATACTATTTTTCATCATAGTTATCACCATTAGCTACAAATTTTCACCAGCAATGAACATGAGCCTGCATGCTGTGCTCATAAAAATATGAAACAGAAGTGACCCGCTGTTGTCACTGCTGAAAGGCACCACCCACCACCTCAGTGTGTTCATATCCACTGTTTAGTCTCCATAAACGTTCAGCATGCATCAGTGAATGTCAATGGGTGCAATTTTTTCCACATGGAGGAATTCAATTCCACACCTTTGCTTCAGATGCACTTCCATGTCAAATGCCATTTTGTCAGACTGCCCCTCTGCTGCCATCTGTTGCACAACAATAAAATGTTAAGAAATATTGGTGGGAAGGTTCAACCTCTAATGCCATATTAACAACATCTGCCTCTGACACTGTGGGTCAACATCATAAAATAGCAGGCACTATATTCAGAGCAGTCCTCATAAAATATATAGTACAGAGGACGTGGCAAGGGCACAGCGCAGTGCTAACTCATGTTATAGCAAATAACTTTATGCATTTTGATACATTGGCTAAACTCAAGTCTTGGGTACAGTGAAAAATATTCAGCCTTGCTTTCTGTTTTCATAAAAGAATTTGAGACTAAATTTCAAGACTGCTAAAAATATCACCATCTTCTTTTTGTTAAATTTTGGACTTTCTTGCAATAAAAAAATATTAAAAAATAAAGTAAGTTAATGTATACAAGTAACAAAACTACATTATATATTTTATATGCAGCCCAGGTAAGCCAAAAGGTTGGACGCCCAAGGCTTAAAGGTCATAACTTGAGCAACTTCTTAAAGCAGTTTCCTTAAAATTCAAACAGAAAACCATCTGCTAACTTAAGAATGGACTGCATTTGCTACAGAAATTGTTATGATCCTAAGTATATAATCACTATTTGAACTGATGGCTCTCTAGTAATCAAAGGCAGAATTTACAAGGCTTATATAATTAATCATCAAAGTGTTATTAGCTATATCAAAATAAGAATAGTAACATCTTTCCTCAGACTCCTGAAAACAAAAACACCACCACAGCTCCAAGTCATCAGGCCAGTGTATTCTTGGCTTTTTCAATTTCCTTCTTCCCAGTATCATATTACATTTCTTACCATGACTGAACTGGACAAAAAACTTTGACAGAGAAAACTGAAAAAGAAATATCATTTACACTGATATTGTTTTAATAAGTTTGATTGATCTATAATTCATTTTCAACTTGGCATAGTCTTCTTAACTACTTAACACTACAGCTTAGTCAAGTTTTAAGCCCTTGACTTCAATCTATACCTGAACAAACAAGTTGGCCTAACCTCCCTAGCAACACAGCAGGTTTCTTGACCAGCAGGCCCTAGACTCAAGCTTTCAGCTTACTACTTCAATAAAATGACTCAGCCTCAATCCTATCCTTCTTACTTTGCTAGTTCGAAACCAAACCTAACTAACAACATTATCAGCTTGGTGTTCCCTGCTGACAGCTGTCTCATGTTTTCCTTCTTCTCAGCAACAGCTCTGTTTTCCATTTCCTACAATCAGTTTTTTCCAGTCTGATCTTCTTTGCCTCTATTAAGTCTAATTAGAATCCTTAGTTCTGTGCATTTCTTATTAGTATGTTTTCATAGCAGTACAAAAGATACAGATTTATCCTGCACAATAATTCCTGTTCCTGTATCTTTCTGGCTCAGCACAAATAGGAAGAACTTGAAAGGAGTTACAGATTCAGCCTTATTTTATCCCAAACTCCTCCTCTTAGTGCTGTGAACATAAATAAATAAAATTAAAAAAACCTGCTCAAGTGCTCTGAGAAGCTACAGTTTGTAGTTTGTCAAGGCCAAGGAGGTCCAAAATGTAGATGCACGCTAAATAATCAAAATTAAAGTTTAACACAATTGACTAAGCATTTTTGTTTCATTCCAGACTTAACTTTCAGTATTGAAAAATGGCCAATGTACTTTATCTGAAGTTTCCCCTTTATCTAAAGTTTAGAGTGAGAAAACATGTCATGTAAAATTTCAGGCCAGGCAGTCTAAACTGAAAGCAACCAACAAAACAGTTTTATAATGAAAGAGGCTGAGCAACTAAGTATTAAAGAAGACCATCTGTAGTGCATATTTATTATATAATATGACACTGGAAAAAGTGCTATCTTAACAACTCATTTACCTTGAACTCTTCAACAATAATACTCAAGGCTTCGTGTCCAGCTTTTCTCATATCTTCTAACTCCTGCTTATGCTTTTCCTATACAAAAACATGGAAAGATTATATACAATATAAGCACATAGTATTAATTAAGAGAGTAGCTGACAACTATTTTTCTCATTTTTGCTATCTTTCATGAAAAACTATATGCCTCTTGGATTTTTGGATATTTTATACGTACTCAAAATTCAAGTTGTTCCTAAAGTTAAACTTATTTTATTAATTTTACTCTAGTACCCTCCAGATCATTCTGAATGGTTCTTTGTTTTGTTTTTTTAATTTTGTTTTTCTGATTTCTTGATGCACTTGTGGATGGCTGGACTTCTGAAGTGCTGTTAGTAAATAAAAACACAACTGTAACTTGAAAACATTGCTGAAATTTTATTTACTGACTATGTCATCAAACGATTTAAACTCTTTTATTATCAGATTCAGCTTTCGTAGAACAGCAAAACCTTTTCCTCATATCACTCTATCTTTTTCTAACATACAGAAACATTGATTTTTCTTTTGCCTTCACACAAAAAGACTTGCATGTGGTTTACAATATGTCTGCAACGTGAATACTTCATTAGACTCTCATTAGCATTTCACACTTACCAACAAGTAGCATCATCTTTTCAAATCATCATTTGGTAAAAATATGAAAAACTTTCCCCTCCTCCCTCATTATCAGTTTCAGTGATCTGCTCTTAAATCAGCTAGTACAGCAGATCACAAATGTATTAAATCATCTTGGAAAACTCATGCATGAAACGGAAGGACGTAACAAATCTTATCTTGCAACAATTACAGGTCAAGCCCATACAGAACTTGCACTGCATGTCTACTGTTTTTGGAGGAATTCAAGTTGAAAATAATACAATTTTGTTGTCGTTTAACCTTGCAGGCAGGTAAACACCGCACAGCCATTTGCTCACACTTCTCCAGGTAAGATGGGGAAGAGAACTGGAAACAAAATAGAACTCATGAGTGGCAATAAAAACTATTTATTAAGACAGAAAAGAAAAATGAAAACAAAAACAAAACAATAACTATATACACACACACATCCACAACGCAATTACTCATCACCTGCTGACTGATGCCCTGCTAACAAAACAACTGTCTGCCAACCAACAGCCGACTTGCAAAGCAATGTCTCACCACCCACTGACCAATGTCCAGTCAAACCCCGAGCAGCAGCCCACCCCCCAACAAATTCCCCACAATTTTGATAGCATTTCTGCATGATGTCACATGGTATGGAATAATCTCTTGCCTAACTCAGGCCAGCAGTCTTGCTGCCTGCTGCCAGTTTTCTGCAGGCTGCTGTTCCACCAAGCAACATTGCCCACTCCTGGGCACACTCCCATCACTCAGCAACCAAAACACCAGTGTGCTATTAACACTGTTTCAGCTGAAACCTGGACAAATTCTGTTTTGTAAGAGCTGTATAATCAATCAATCAATAAATAAATAAAACAAAGCATGTTCAATTATGAAAGTCTTACACTACCATTAAAAACAATCAGTCTATAACTCCATTAAATTTGATTAGAAAATTCTGCTAAGCCATTTGGTTCCATCCTAGCAAAAAGAGTCTGAAATCATGGTTATACATACTAATTATTGGCCCAAATATAATTAGATTCAGATTAACTTGAATAGAATTTCTTTTTGCAAAGCCCTGCAAGAACAACTGAAATGAAGCAGAAAAACTGAAGATGGAAATATTTTGAAGTGTAAATAAACTCCTACTTCCAATAACAATATACAGCAACATCTGTGCACATCTGTTTAATTGCACTGACATACAGACATCATAAACTAGCTCATCTCAGATGTTTTACGTAGAAAGGGCTGAGCTAGTCATATTTTAACAGCACAGTCCTACAGAATTGGTATAAAGGGGAAAAATATGATCTAATGTTTAATTCTGCAAGTCAAATTTAAATAAGTTCACCGTGAAAAGTGAACAAAAAAAATAAGAAAGCAGTAGCTATTAAAATAGCACAACAAGGATTTTTTAAAAAAAATCTACAGAATGAGGAGTTTCACTTTCAATACTTGTTCTAACAGGAAAAAAGAATAAGAGAAAGCATTCTATATTGAAAAAGACCTTCAAACTAGAAGAGATAAAACAGTAAGATTTCAACTGAAGATCTGTCTGAAATACTTTAACAGTAAGACACAGTAGATCAAGTGTGTTCACCAACAAAGTGACATATTTAGAGTGCAGTGTCAAAACCAACTTCAAAGGGGCCTAACTAAGAAAACTGACCTCAAAATAGTGTAAGTATGAAAAACTATCTCAGAAGAAACTGACACCTGAAAATGGGCTCAGGAGTGACACCAAATAAATAACAAAGTCGGACTTTGAAGACCAGCTGCACCACAGAGTTTGCAGTCACATACGCCTCCATAACAAAGGCTCAATTTGTCCAGGAAATCTTGTAGGAAAGAAAAGTTTGTGCAGTATGGGGAATTCTCAGAAAGAAAGGCTACAGTTTGGAAAGAAAAAGAATACTTTTTACATCAGTGAGATGTAAGAGGGCATAGGACACTGCCTCTTAGAGTAGACAACAGATGCTGCTAATTTGTTTCACCTGAGGTTTCCTATTCTCCAACAAGATTTTATTGGTCCCAGACTACTTACTGCTTTTCAGATGGCTAAGTTGCTGTAAAAGTTCCTTGGTGCTCTCCCTTCTGATGGCATTTTCAGGACGCCATCTGTACCCTTCAAGAATGCTCCCGGTTCACAGGTCGAGTTCCCAACCTAGCAGTCCTCAACCTGGACAGTATTTTCTCTTGCCAGTGTTTTAGCAGATAATTCCTGCCTGTTGTGTTTCCAGGGCCAGGTCACCTTTATGGCTGCTCCCATCATAAATACAGGTTCCCTCACTAGCACTGCCAGGCAAATCAAGATGCAAAGCAAAAAACAAATTGTGTCATCTTATAATAATTTTCTCAAGTTTTCCAGAATTTGAAACATGTCCAAAGTCACATGCCAAATGGGAAGTAACAAAACAAACTACAGCAGCAATGCCAAGGTGTACCTATGAACATGGAGATCCCGTTTAACACATTTTAAGAGTACTGACTTTCTTCAACTACTCCGTGAAGTAAAGGAAAATAGTTACTAGGAAAGAACTAATAGTAAGGAATCAGCTTTGCTACTTTCAGATGTATCAACCAATGTCTATGACAGTTTGAAGAGAGAAGGAAAGAGTATTATTTATTACAAGTACACTGATCTCCTTCTATGACGAGGTGTCCCACCTAGTGGATGAGGGAAAGACTGGGGACATAGTCTGCCTAGACTTTAGTGTAACATTTGTCAGTGTATCCCACAGCATTCTCCTGGAGATGCTGGCAGCACATGACTTGGACGGGGTATTCTTTGCTGGGTAAAAAACATGCTGGACGGCCAGGCCCAGAGACTGGTGGTGAATGCAGTTAAATCGAGCTGGCAACTGGTCTCTAGAGGTGTACCTCAGGGGGGAGTGCTGGGGCAAGTCCTGTTTAACATCTTTATTGATGATCTGAAGGAGGGGATTGAGTGCAGCCCTCATAAAGTTTACAGATGACAACAAGTTGGGAGGATGTGTTGATCTGCCTGAGGGTAGGAAGGCCCTACAGAGGGATCTGGATGGTCTGGATCCAGGGGATGAGGCCAATTGCATGAGGCTTGACAAGACCAAGTGCTACATCTGGCACTTTGGTCACAACAGCCTGTGCATTGCTACAGGCTTGGGGCAGAGTGGCTGAAAAACTGTGAGTTGAAAAAGGATCTGGGGATGTTAGCTGACAGTCAGATGAACAGTGGCATCCTGGCTTATATCAGAAATAAACTAGTCAGCAGGACTAGGGAGGTGATTGACCCTCTGTACTCAGCCTTGGTGAGGCAGCATCTTGAGTGCTGTGTTCAGTTTGGGGCCTCTCACTATAAAAGAAATGGAAGCTTTGGAGCATGCCCCAAGAAGGGCAGCAAAGCTGGTGAAAGATCTCACAAGTCTCATGAGGGGAAGCTGAGGGATTGTTTAGTCCGAAGAAGAAGAGGCTCAGGGGAGACCTTACTGCTCTCTACAACTACCTGAAAGGAGTTTGTAGTGAGGTGGGGGGTCAGTCTCTTCTACTAGGTAACTAGCATTAGGACAAGAGGCAATGGCCTTAAGCTGCACCAGAGGAGGTTCAGGTTATTAGGAAAAATTTCTTCTCAGATATAGTAGTAATGCATTGGAACAGGCTGCACAGGGAAGCAGTGGAGTCACTATCCTCGGAGATTTTCAAGAAATGCATAGATGTTGCACTGAGTGATGTGATTTAGTGGGCATAGTGGTGAGGGGTTGATGATTGTACTAGATGATCTTATTGGTCTTTTCCAATCATAATGATTCTATGTGGAAGCCAATTTTCTGAGTTCATGCTGACTGCTTAGCTCCTGTAAGGCTATGTATCTCCAGAACTATTTGGAAGTCCAAGTCAATATAAAAAAAGTGATAGTCTCTCCTCCTAAATTCTGTTGAAATTTAAAATGACAAACTATAGGCCCTAGATGCAAACAAATTAGAAGGTGTTTTTCCATCTTCGACACACAATTCTTTTTTATACTATTAAATCATTAAGAATCATCATATTAGACTCAATTACTCCATTACGTCTTTTCCCTTTCCACATAAGTTATCAACTCTTTTTTTTCCTTCCAAAGCATCAATTTCAAAACTAACAAATAATATTTAGTGTCATAATGGTTCTGTTAATATACCAGTCTTTATTCAATAGCTCAAGTATAGGGAAAAAAATAATCTTTTGAACACAACAGAACTGAATCAAAGAAAAAGCAAGTTAAACATGAGAATAAATCCATAATGTCTAATTATATACACACTAGAGTGTGCTATTGTATATAAGATAAAGATTGCTTGATTAAATAATGTGAGCTTTCCTAAAGTAAGATACCGATTGCCTTCAGGTCTACAGTATCTTCACTTTGATCATATTGTCAGGATGCTAGTGAAAGAAGCATCTGGAAGCCTAACAATATAAGAACAAATACTGTTTCTGGAAGAAAAAAACATTTCAGATTCCATTACGTTACCAACAGAACACATAGTATGCACAACTTTAAGCTCACCACAGGAACCAAGGAGAGACTATATTTTATACAAGAAAATATCATTGCTACCTGGAGTACACAATGACAGAACTCTTTGAAGTGAATAATGGAGCGAGCTACTGAGTGAATTTTCATGAGCAACTTCCTATTATGGTGGTGAAGACACTTACTGCTTACTTAAAACTGGGCTAAGCCAGAGCTGAATGACTGTCAATGGACCAGTCTTCTGGGAGGCATTACGAATTACTACATGTGAAAAATTATGTAAAGGAAATAGTATGCGAGTACCTGTACATACCAAAAACTATGACAATTGTAGTCCCCCAAGCAACTGCAACAACTCTTCAAGCACTTGCACTACATACTGAAAATTTGTTACATTTAAGACATTAATACTGTGTGAAAAAACAACTACAGTTTGTATCTGCTCATATATTCTGCAGGATATAGAGACTCTCCAATGAGGATGTTAACTGAGAAAAGATATAAGTAACAAGCAGAAATCATTAAACAATCTGTTAACTAAGTGTTCTTAGCATTAATAACCATTTTGCTAGCAAAACTGTGTGACATGGTAAATGGCAAAGTACATTTGGTTCAGGAAGCCTCCTCTGACTGCCATCAGGTTTCTAAAATACTATATATATAATTACTTTTTAGGAATAGAGCTACAGCTGTGCCAGGGCTTCTTATGCTACCAATGTTTTGGCACTTCCCCACATAATCAAGATAATGGGACTTAATACCAAGGGAATGCCAAGGAGAAACAGCACACAAGAAAATAAACCCAGAAAGGCTGTCAGAAGAAAATGATGGTTAAGCTGGACAGTACAAAGAAAAGGCTGAGGTACTTAATACCACCTTTGCCTCAGTTATCACTAGTAAGGCTGACCATGCAAGCGTAAAGCATGAGAAGGAAGCATACAGACGACAGAATCAAGGACAGATAACCTGGAAGGAATACACCAATGTTGTCTGAAATTAGGAAAGCCAAAAGCAAACTGGAATTGAATCTAATAGGGGATATCAAAGACAAGAATGTCTCTTGTAAGTATGTAAGTTGCTCCAAAAGTAATGTTTCCTATTTATTTCAATGGAAACTACAACAGATACTAAGAGCACAATGACACTATTTGATTCTATAATTCAAAACAATGAGCTGAAGACAACGCTGAATGAAGATCAATTTCTACCATGAAAGTTAGGAGATGACAGTATAGAGAGAGAGTAGCTTCTAGAGACCTCAAGTAATATCTGCAGAAGAAAATAATGCAAATTATATCCTCTGCTCTTTTTGTGAAGAAGTAAATGCATTAGAGATTTGATATTGAATGATACTGATCCCCTAGCATCCTCAAAAACAGAACTTATGTTTGAAAATCTGAGGACAGCTGATGAAAAATATGATTGATGGGCAAGTCTAACAAATTAACAGAACTTGTAGATCAACCAAGACACAATAATCTTTTCATCAAGCTATTGTATTTGTTCCATTAGAAAGGTGACAAGAATTGTGTAGATCAGAAGACAGAATGACGATCAGCTTGGGAATCTAAGCATCAATTCAAGAAGTTTGGGATAATGTCAAGAAGACAGCAAGGCTTTGTAAAGACTTGTTCAGCTGATGATCTGCAAGATAAAATAAGCTTCTCTTGACATTGTTGTTCAAAAGAAGAAAGGGTCAAGAAATGAAATAGAACACTTGACACTTAGATCATACTGCCCAAGCCAGAATGCAAACTGCATCTACAATTAACTCCAACATTTCCCTTGCACATAGTGAATTGCTATCAAAATGTCAATTTTGCGATTTAAGTCATTGGTTATTTGCTACACATTCAAATACATATAACAAATTCCTAAATAACCTAAGCATGTAGGAAAAAAAAGACAATATACAAGTTACACCTTCACAAGAGACAACAAGAAGTAAATTGAAAAAGCAGAGCTAATCTTTTTTATTTTAAAATACAGAAAGAGTACTTCTTTGGTTTCTGAAGAAAAAGGGTTTGTTACTTAACTTCAGTAAAATCCCAGATAGAAGGAAGCATCTCCTACAGTCCAGAAAAAGCAAGCCACGGACACACAGATTTTACAGTAAGTCTTTCTTGTTTTTAGTTGTGTAACTTAGGGAAATACTCCTGCAGTTCTACATTCTGAATTACTGTGAGATTTACTGTAAAATCTCATAGAACATAAATATATTGCATAGTATGTGTTCCTATTGTAACTAGACAAACAAGTTTCCAAAGACCAAAAGTGTTACATTTTATGCAATTGTAATTTAAGTTTATAGTAACTGATATTCTGATTAGTATAAAATTTCAAATACTGCATTAATCAGATTTCTGGTTCAGACATTCCTGGCCCTGCCCTTAATTACTAATGTCTGTTTTCTGGCAATGAGCTAGGTCAGACTCGAGTAAAATATTCCAAATAATTTAGTCCGGGGAGTATCCCCTGGATTTCAGTTATGACCTTCCTGAATAGGAGCAGACATTTATTTTTCTTGGTTTATGATCAAAGTATTAAATCACAACATCACACAATCATTCCTGTTGGAAAGGATCTCCTGGGGTCCTCAAGTCGATCTTCCTACTGAAAGCAGGATAAACACTGACTGCAGACCAGTCTGTTCAGTTGGACCTTGAAAACCTCCAAGGATGGAAGTTCTACAATATCGCTGGTTAAAACATTCTAATGCTTACCTTCATCAATTTTTTTTCCTTATACCAAGTTCTAACTTCCTATATTTCCATTTACAAACTCATCCGCCTGCTGTGTGCCTTAGTAGAACCTGCCTCACTCCCTCTTTCTGACATCACAGGTATTGGACATCTGTAGCAACCCCCGGGGGGGTTAGAAATAGACAATCTTAAAGGTCCCTTCCAACACAAGCCACACTGTGATTCTATGATCTGCCAGTAGGCTTCCTCTAAGCCTTCCCTTCTCCAGGTTGAGGAGGTCAGTATAAAGGATTCATTGCATTCCCCTTATCCACAATCCGGTTGGTTCATCACAGAAGGTAATCCAGGTTGATCAGGCACAAATATCTTTTGATAAATCTATACCGGCTATTCCCAGTCTCTTTCTTCATGTGCCCCAAATGGCTGCCAATGGCATTTGTTCCATACATTTCCAAAGGACCAAAAGGCTGGTAAACTGGTAAATCTGTAAACCATCCTTTTCATCTTCCTCCAGTAATCAGACTTTCCTCAGTCTCCACAATGATAGAGATCTTCCCAGAGTGACATCAGTCAGGTATCACCTGCATCAAACTCTGCTCTCCCGAATTCTGTGGGCTGTCCTCTCCAATACTCTGTAGCCTGAGTTGCTAATTCTTATAAATGACAACCTCACCTCCTCTTCTAGACTGCCTTTCTAATGAGCTAATATCTATTATCCATATCATAGTTCTAGCCACACATAGAATCTCAAAACATCTCAGTTATTTAAACATTAGTTTAACCGCTGTACACAGAGCTCCTCTTGCTTGTTTCCCAGGCTGCATGTACTTGCATATGCCCACTCAGCATGGCTCCCTGAAAAATGATTCAAATCTCATGTTGCTTGTTAAGTGGAAATCTGGTTATTTGGTTATTTCTTTTACCACTTCTCAACAGTGAGCATCTAAAATCACACTTAGAAATATATAGATGCTAAACTCAGATATGAAAGAAACACATAAAACATCCAAGAAGGAATGACAGTATTCAGTCCTTAAGTCTACTTTTAGGAAACTTGGCTTGTTTAGCAAAGACTGGCTACCTCTAGTTCCTTTATAAACCTAGACACCTAAAGAGTATTCCTATGTGAAAACTGTAAAATATACTAAATTGGTTTTTTTTAGCTTGTGACCTAATAGAAACAGACTGCCTCGCTCCAATTTATAGGAGGGAGAGGAGGTTCTTCATATTAAATACGCTGCGAGATTAAGAAGAAGGGTTCAGACACAAGTCAAAGAAGAAAAAGAGAATCTCTACTATCCTTTCTGTGAAACAGTAACATAACTGAAGTAAAATCAATACACTTTACTCAAGAGAATTTACATTTCCCGAGGAAGGCACAGAAACAAGAGCTTGATTTTAATCTTTTTCCTATTAAAAAGATGATATATTTAATCTATTTTCTTCCTCTAAACGAAGTCTTCAAATAATCAAAAATAAAATTTTAATGAATCATAGAATCATAGAATGAGCTAGGTTGGAAAAGACCTACAAGATCACCTAGTCCAACCATGAAACCAGAATATATCAGACATATCATATACTCTGAAAAAGTCAGCAATTATCAATACTACATTAAGTTACTCACAGATAGCCAAAAGCTATTACAATGTTAGCTTTTTGAAAACACATAGACCTGTGACATTTTAATAATGACATATCATTAAACAGTATTGTCTAAGCCATTTTAGGCTCATTACTGGGGCCACTCCTATTCAACATCTTTATCAATGACCTTGATGAGGGGACTGAGTGTAAGACTCTCTGTAAGTTTGCAGATGACACCGAGTTGGGAGGGAGTGTTGATCTGCCGGAGGGTAGAAAGGTACAACAAAGGCTCCTGGATCGACTGGATTGATGGGCCAAGGTAAACCATATGAGCTTCAGTAGAGCCAAGTGTCGGGTCCTGCACTTTGGTCACAACAACCCCAGGCAACACTACAGGCTTGGGGAGGAGTGGCTGGAAAGCTGCCTGATGGAAAGGGACCTTGGTGTGCTAATGGACAGTCGGCTGAATATGAGCCAGCGGTGTGCCCAGGTAGCCAAGAAGGCCAATGGCATCCTGGCTTGTATCGGGAATGGTGCGGTGAGCAGGACTAGGGAAGTCATCCTGCCCCTGTACTCGGCACTGGTGAGGCCCCACCTCGAGTACTGTGTTCCGTTTTGGGCACCTCAATACAGAAAGGACATGGAGGTGCTGGGGCAAGTCCAAAGAAGGGCAACAAGGCTTGTGAAGGGCTTGGAGAATATGCCCTACGAGGAGCGACTAAAGGAACTGGGGCTGTTTAGTCTGGGGAAGAGGACGCTGAGGGGAGACCTTCTTGCTCTCTTCAAATACCTGAAAGGTGACTGCACTGAGAGCAGGGCTGGTCTCTTCTCACTGGTGACAGGTGACAGGACAAGGGGAAATGGCCTCAAGTTGCACCAGGGGAGGTTTAGGTTGGTTATCAGGAAAAACTTCTTTACAGAAAGGGTTGTTAAGCACTGGAATAGACTCCCCAGGGAGGTGGTTGAGTCACCATCCCTGAATGTGTTTAAAAACCACTTGGATGTTTTGCTCAGGGACATGATTTAGCGGTGGGCTGTTAGAGTTAGGGTAGTATGGTTAGGTTGTGGTTGGACCTGATGATCTTGAAGGTCTTTTCCAACCTGAGCAATTCTATGATTCTATGATCTTTTAAAAAATTAATTAAAAAAAGCAATGCTATTACAGAAACTGACAAAAATGCAAATGGATTCAGATAAATATTCAAAATTCTGAAACTACAGCAAAAGCAAAAATGCACACACCTGTGCTTTTTGAAAGATACTCTAAGAGAGATACAATTCAACATTCTTGACAATGGCATGTTTTTATTTTATTTCACACACTTGGTTTACTTCTCAATCTTGATGATGTCAAGACACACAAAAAAAACCCTGAACTATCATAAAGATTCTTTGAGAAACTAAACCAACTCTTTTTGTGTAACAGGCTTTCTGAAATACTTACTCCTAAGAGGAGACTATTAATTGAGGGATGAAACATGAAGTTCAGGATAACGTTAGAAAAAACATTTAAGTTAAATTTGGCCTTCAGTTGAAACTTTTACTTACTTCAGTAGAAGCTCTGAAAGTAATGCCTCCTATTTTATTATGATGGTCATGACATCAGAGGTGGATGTTGGCAGCATGTGGCAGCAGAGGCTGAACCTTTCCAACAACATTCCGTTACATTTTGTTGCCATGCAACAGATGGCAGCAGAGGGACAGTCTGACAAAATGGCGTCTGACATGGAAGTGTTTATGAAGCAAAGATGTGTCAATGAATTCCTCCAAGCAGAAAGAACTACACCTACTGACATTTATTGATGCTTGCTGGATGTTTATGGAGGCCAAACAGTATATGTGAGCACAGCAAGGCAGAGGACAGCACATTTCAGCAGTGGTGACAGCAACAGTGGGTCACCTCCACTGGTGTAGATTTTTAGAAGTGCAGCCTACAGGCTCTTGCTCATCACTGGTGAAAATGCTAACAATAATGGTGGTGGCAATGTTGAAAACCAGTGTTTTGCAGCTGAGAATTTGCTCTATCACACTCTTTGTTATTGTGCTCTTTGTATCTGTTGTAGTTTCCATGGTAACACAGAGGAGGCATTACTTTCAGAGTGACCTATGTACAAAAACAACATTAACATTTTCAAATTGGGTATATTTATGAAGAATGTCATGTAAATTAGATACTGAATTTCCATCTAAAATCAAAGGTAGATTATTACATTAAAATTGCCTACATTAATTCTAGTGGCTCAACACAGCTAGTGTACAAGCACAGAAACATTTATGTTTAATAGTACAGAAACAGAAATAGGAAAGATGGCAAAATGGTATGGTATTTTCCATGTGTACATGATCTAGGTATGCCAGTCATCCCTAAATCTCCAGAGCCAGCTCAAGAAGAGGAACTCTATTTCACAGCTTAACTTCCCAGTAACAGAAGAATCTGTATATTCAGAATTCAGCTGTCCAGTTTAGTTGTGGCTCAGAGTACGGTCAAGCCTGTATTTTCTACCCTCCTCCTTCAATATGAACTAAAGTTAAGGTGGAGTTATTTAAAATTGAATTGAAACTTTAACACAAAACAGGCCACAGCTACACTTTTTTTGCTCTTAGCATTCTTATACACTGTCATAGAATCATAGAATATTTCACGTTGGACCATACGGATTATTGAGTCAACTCCTGTCCACACAGGACCACCAAAAAATGAGACCATAATGTCTGAGAGCATTGTCCAGATGCTTGTTAAACTCTGGCAAACTCAGCGCAATTATCATTTCTCTGGGGAGCCTGTTACAGTGCCTGAAAACCCTCTCAGTAAAGAACCTTTTCCTGATATCCAACTTGAACCTTTCTTGTTGCAGCTTCATGCCATTCCCTCAGGTTCTATCGCTGGTCATCAGAGAGAGGAGGATCAGCACCTGCACCACAGTTCCCCTCATGAGGAAGCCATAGCCACAGTGAGGTTTCCCTTCAGTATCTTATTCTCTAGGCTGAACAAACCAAGGGACTTCATCTGCTCCTCACAAGCCTTCCCCTCTAGACCCTTCACCATCTTTGCAGTCCTCCTTTGGACGTTCTCCAATAGTTTCCTGACCTTTTTGTACTGTGGTGTCCAAAACTGCACACAGTACTCAAGGTGAGGCCGTACCAGTGCAGCGTAGAACAGGACAATTACTTCCCTTGACTGGCGAGCAATGATACGCTTGATGCACCCCAGGATACAGTTGGTCTTCCTGGATGCCTGGGCACACTGATGACTCATGTTCAACTTACTGTCAGTCAAGATCCCTGTAAAGCAAACAAAGGCAATGACAGAGCCTTTATTTGAGGCACTATAGAACAAGATATCAAAGAAAGAGGAATTAACTCACCTCTCCTAGCAGCAGTTTGGAAAAAAGGGTGAGCTGAGGAATGCAGCCGGTTCAAACTCTGGTCCACCAGGAAAGGAGCAGGGGGGGCGGAGGGCATACCATGCAGGCTCTGAGTGCATACGTGCTCCCAGAAGCACGGCTGGAAGTACCACCAAGAGGGAGAGAGAGGAAGGGTGGATCAGGGCTCCCCTGCTCCGGCCACTTGAGTGCTCACATACTGGTTCAGGCTGTGACGTGGCAATTCCACTTCAACCTCCAAATCTCTTTCAGCAGGGCTGAAAGTTGTTAAACATCATGCAGTTGGTGATTGCTCGGCCATCTAATTTGTCTAAATCTCTCTGCAAGGCCTCTCCATCCTTGACAGAGTCAACAGCTCCTCCCAATTCAGTACTGTCAGCAAACTTAAAACACCTTCCAGTCCTACATCCAAGTCATTAAAACATTACATAGAACCAGCCCTAAAATGGAGTCCTAGGGAACCCCACTAGGTGACCATCTGCCAGCCTGATGTGACCCCATTTACTATAAATCTTTGGGCCTAACCCATCAACCAATTGCTCACCCAGCACATAGCATAAGGCTAGACAAAAATGTATGCCTTTTGTCCAGAAGGATACTGTGAGAAACAGTAATGAAAGTTTTACTAAAATCCAAGGAGATAATATTAACTGGCTTCCCTTAGTCAACTAGATGAGTGACCTTGTCAGAAAAGGAAATTAACTTAATTAAACAGGACCTTCCCCTCATGAACCTGTGTTGGCTGTGATCAATGACTGCATTGTCCTTCAGGTGTTTTTCAATAACTCCTAGCATAATTTTCTCCATAATTTTATCAGGCATTTAAGTGATACTGACAGGCCTGTAATCACCACTCTATTGCCCTTCTTGAAAATTGGAATGTCTGCCAGCTTCCAGTCAAATGGGACCTCTCCACATTCCCAAAACTTTTGAAAAATAATTGAGAGAGGTCTCACGCTGACATTGGCCAGCTCTCTGAGTACCCTGTAGTACCACAGACTTATATACATCCAGGTGGAGCAGCAAATCCCACACAAGCTCAGCGCTGTCTGGGAACTGATCATTACCGTAGTCACAGTCCTACAGCTCAGGCCACCTGGAGTGCCAGAGCCCATAATCAGTGTTGAAGACAAAGGTAAAGAAGGCATTAAACATCTGTACTTTGTCTATGTCCCTGTTTGTAAGACTACCATTTTCATCAAGTAAAGAAGCCATGCTCTCTTTGGTCCTCCTTTTGTTGTTAACGTATTCAAAAAGAAAACCTTATTATTGGCCCCCACAGTACTGGATAGCTTCAACTCTAACTGAGCTTTGGCTACACTAATTTTCTCTTTATCATGTGAACAAAATCCCTGCAGTCTCCCACATGTTGCCTGACCTTGCTTCCAGTGGCCACTTTCTTTTTCCACCTAAGCTCTAAAAGAAGATCCCTGTTCAGCCAAGCTGGCCTTCTGCCCTCCTTGTTTGACTTCTAGCATTTTGGAATTGCCTGTTTCTGTGCTCTCAGGAGCAGAAGGTGGTACTTAGACAGTGACCAGCACTGATGGACCCCAATGCTTCCAAAATAAGTTTCCCAGGGGATCTTATTAACAGCTTCCCTGAACAGCCTGAAATCTGCTCTCCCTATATCCAGCACTGAGGTTTTGTTTTTTTGAGGAGTTTTCCTCCTATCATTTCTTTTAAAATCAACCACTTCATGGTCACTATGGCCACCAATCACTCTTTCACTAAATGGTCTTTAAGGTACACTCCAATCTAAGCCACTCTAAGATTCTATGACTTTTTCCTCATAATTTGAAGCTTTATAATTTAAATGTCACATTTAGTGGAAACTCAATGAAAAGAATCCCCAAACAGTAACAGCTTCAGAAATAAACAGATGAAACATTATCTAATAAGAGTAATGATTGTACTTACATTACCACGTAGTTTAATTCCAGCTATGAATTAAAGCACAACCTTTGCATAATTACATACCAATCTGTCAACATTTTCTTCAGCATAAGCTTTCTTACCTTTCTAAAATATCACTTAAATAAGGTGTCCATCTGATCTGCTTCTTTACACACAAGAACATCACTCAAAATGCAATATTAGTGTTGAACTAGTTAATTTTTTAATCATGACTTTTTGCAGCAGTAGAAATATTGTTAAACTGAAGTCACTGTTGCAATAAAAATTGCAGAGATGTTCCCTAAACAAAAATGGGAAACAGAAACAAAGGATTCCAAACAAAAACATTTTCAGTACGTTCAAAAAAGAACTATAGATCTATTAAGTTAGAATAATAGAAGTTAGTTGCCAAAAGAAAAAAAAAAGTCTATTTCAAAAAGAAAGATCACACTACATCAACTACATTGTGCTGTGAAAAAAAATGAGCCTGCTTAAGTTCCAGAAACTGTTGACGACGGGAAAAAATGTGTCTAACCACAACTAGAGTTTTCCAACACAATGTGGTGCTCAAGTAAAACTGTGTGGTAAATCAAAGAAATAGCAGAGGAAAAGTATGATCCAGCTCTTAGTGATTCATCAAAAACTGTTGTCTGCAGCTAGACCAGACATCGTAAGTCTTATCAGCTAAACAATCTATTCAAATAATAAGTTCCCACTTAAAGGGCTAGAACTCAAGAACTATTTTCTCTTCTCAAACCAAATGTTCCTTTTCTGATTTTTAAGTTAGAGAATGTCACCTGCTAACAGGATTATTAAGAGAAAACAGATAATCTGCATCAGAAAACAGAATATGGATACTAAAAACTGAGAGATTCTTTTGATCTAAAGTATCATATTAAAGCTCAAGTGAACTCCTACATACTACATGAATCTTATTAACATTTTTCTGCTTTATTTGTTCACATGACAGGTTTGAAATGTATTATGTAGGCTTTCATTATACATTGTGAATCTACCAGAAAAACATTTATGTTTGCATACACATTTTCCAGGTATATATACAGAAACCTGCAATAATAAAAACTCATCCCCTAAAAACCTGCTTGTATCTTTGCTACTCTCTATGACATTTGAAAAGTCGTGGCAACCAGGTGATGTCCCTGGTGACTGGAAAAAAGGTAACATCATACCCATTTTTAAGAAGGGTAAAAAAGATGACCCCTGGAACTGCCAACCTATCAGTCTCACCTCTGTGCCAGGGAAGATCATGGAACAGATCCTCCTGGAAGCTATGCAAAGGCACATGGAAGGCAGGGAGGTGATACGGGAGAACCAGCATGGCTTTACCAAGGACAAATTCTGCTTAACCAACCCAGTGGCCTTCTATGATGGTGTCACTGCATCAATGGACAAGGGAAGAGCCACTGATGTCATCCATCTGGACTTCAGTAAGGCCTCTGACACAGTACCCCACAACATCCTTCTCTCCACATTGGAAAGATATGGATTTGATGGATGGACTGCTCAATGGACAAAAGAACTGGATGCAGGATTGAGTACAGAGAGAGGTGGTCAATGGCTCAATGTCTGGATGGAGATTGGCAACAAGTGGTGTCCCCCAGGTGTCAGTGCTGGGGCTGATACTGTTTTAATATCTTCATCAGTAACATTGACAGTAGGGTCGAGTGCATCCTCAGCAAGTTCGCTGATGACAGAAAGCTGTGGGGTGCAGTTGACACACCAGAGAGATGGGATGCCATACAGAGGGACCTAGACAGGCTTGAACAGTGGGCTCAGGTAACCTCATGAAGTTCAACAAATCCAAGTGCAAGGTCTTGCACCTGGGTCAAGGCAGTCCTCACTACCAATACAAACTGGGGGATGAAAGGATTGAGCACAGCCCTGCTGAAAAGGACTTGGGAGTACTGGTTGATGGGAAGGTGGACATGAGCCTGTGATGTGCCCTCACAGCCTAGAATGCCAACCATATTCTGGACTGCATCAAAAGATGAGTGGCCAGCAGGTCAAGGGAGGTGATCCTGCCCCTCTACTCTGCGCTGGTGAGGCTTCACCTGGAGTATTGCATCCAGATGTAGAGCTCTCAGTACAGGAGAGAAATGGACCTCTTGCATTGTGTCCAGAGGAGGGCCACAAAAATGATCCATGGAATGGAACACCTCTCCTACGAGGTGTGGCTGACAGAGCTGGGGCTCTTCAGCCTGAAGAAGAGAAGGCTGCAAGGTGACCTGATAGTGGCCATTCAGGATGCAAAGGAGAAGCTACAGGAAAGAAGGGGACAGACTCTTTAGCAGGGTCTGTGGTGCTAGAACAAGGGGAAATGGCTTCAAGCTCAGAGAGGGTAGATTTAGGTTAGATATAAGGAAAAAATATTTTACAGTGAGGGTGGTGAGGCACTGGAACAGGTTACCTAGTATTGTGGTTATTGCCCTGTCCCTGGAGACTTTCAAGGTGAGGCTGGATAAGGCCCTGGGCAATCTGATCTAGCTGTGGATGTCCATGTTCATTGCAGGTGAGTTGGACTAGATGGCCTTCAGAGGCCCCTTCCAACTCTAAGGATTCTATAATTCTATCTTCCTATTCACTTGCTTTCAGATGGTACAGATAGCTGTAAGAAAGTTTTAGTCTGTGACTACAATTGGACAGCTTTTTTTGAATGAAGAAAAACATAACCAGGTGACTGATGAATTCCAGAGCTTCCAGCATCTATTATCAATAGAACTAAAAAGAGTCCAGAAAATGAATTGGAAAAACTTATTGAACAAAAAAGATAAAGTCTGTATTCTGGTTCTGCCACTCACTTATCTTAAAATTATAGAACTCTGTATTTACATCATGGTATTTTGTATTCTCTGAGAAACACAAACGTATTTTAAAAAAAGTCCCAGGAGCTTCCCATATTTTTATTGAACATGCAATGACAAGGTGACTGACAAAGCTTCTCACAAAAAAACTAATGTTTTATATTCATTTGCAAGAGAGAAGGCAAAAATGAGTGTCTAAGTAGTTAAGACCCTTTCTAACAAAATTAAAGCTTACATTTAACTCTTACCCACACTTCTGCCTCTGTATAGAAGCAGTATACCGTTGGAAAATCTTTAAAAAAAAAAACAACATCTTGATCAGTAGGGCAGTAGAGAATACTTAAGCTGAGACTAACACTGGAAAATAACCCCTGTGATCATCCAATGAAATCATTCCAAGCCAGACCTGAAAAGCCAATAAAGCCTATGAAATAACAAGAAAAATAACTGGGTTAGTCATTGAAGTCAAATTAATGAAACCTTCTCTGAACTAAATACAACAAACTCACAGCAACAATAACAACAAAAAAAGAGCCTAATCTAAACATTACCTGCTTCAAAGATCTGACCACCTGTTTGGCTCTATTACCTCCAAAACAGCTTTTGAGAATACAAAATACACTGAAACTTCTGGCTCTTGTGATTAACAGTCAGTTAATTAGGAAGTATCAGACAGCATGAAGTAATGTTTTTTCAGGTGTATTACACGCTAGATCTATCATATACAACAATTGCTACAGTCAAAAATTAGAATAAAAACTTCATATACAAGGAATTAAGTCATAGAATCATACAGTGGTTTGGGTTGATAGGGAACTTTAAGATCATCTAGTTCCAACACCACTGCTATAGGCAGGAACACCTCCTGCTAGTCCAGGTTGCTCAAAGTCCCATCCTGGCCTTGAATGCCTATAGGGCGGGAACATGCACAGCCTCTCTGGGCAACCTGTTCCAGTGTCTCACTGCCCTCACAGTTAAGAATTTCTTCCTAACACCTAATCTAAATCTATCTTCTTCCAGTTTAAAGCCACTTCCCCTCATCCTGTCACTCCATGCCCTTATAAAAAGTCCCTCCCCAACTTTCCTGTGCCTTCAGGTACGGGAAGGCCACTATAAGGTTTCCCCCAGAGCCTTCTCTTCTCTAGGCTGAAGAGCCCCAACTCTCTCAACCTGTCCCCGTAGGAGAGCTGCACCAGCCCTCTGACCATCTTTGTGGCCCTTCTCTGGACCCGTCCCACATGTCCTTGTTGTGTTGGGGCCCCAGAAATGGATGCAGTACTCCAGGTCTCCAAGTCTATGCACATCCATAGCACAGGACTCAAGAATAATTTCAGTTAAAAATCTTAACCTGAAAACTCCCAAAACTATGCCAGAATCATCACTATACTCTGCTTTTCAAGTCAACAGAACTAATAACTGGCTGCTTCTACCAAAAAAAAAAAATGTCAGTGAGATGGACATCTGTACTCTGTATCTGCCAAACTTGCTCAGTGTGAGCCGCAGATATTGACCTTTGTTTTGTAGAAGCCAAAGGAGAAAGACAAAAGCAAATGGCATTACAAGCTGTACCAACAGATGGCATCCAATATTCAAGCCACAAGAAATTAATTTTAACTCGCAGCTTTTAGAAGCATGACTCAGTTTTGTTCTCTAATTTGATTTGACCATATCCAAAAGACAAGATACCTGAGTTTTTCTAAGAAGTTAAAGGTTATGACTTTTTATCTGTCATTCTTGAAAAGAGTCGAGAAATTATTTGGATGGATACTTGTGAACCTCTGTAACGTTCCCACTACTTTAATACTTATGTTTGAAGAGAATCATTAAAATTCACTAATTAAAATGTAGAAAGTTTATGATGAAGAGTACCTTTAGCCAATATGATGCTACATAAATCAGAAAGTTTTTAGGCAAAATCTGTTTTCATAACATAGCTAGCAAACATTCATATGAGTAGGGTTTACACGCATAAGAAAGATTAGATCACAGTACATTCAAGGTATTAAAAATGAAAAAAGTCTGTCTTGTAGGTGAGACTTCAGGCATGCATTTAATGAAAGATCTTGATGCTTGTGATGGAAACAATTTTAATTTCATTGTCTAGCACCTAATTACATTTCCATGCTTTTGCTATTGTACGGGAACTGCTGAGTCATGGCCTGAACCACTGATTGAGCACCTGGAGGAAAGACCCAGTCAGACCTGGGAGCACAGGTGAAGGAGCCAGGCTCCACCCCTCTTAGGCCTCATTTAAGGGCTGACTGGCCCTGAGGAAGGATCTCTTCCTGGAGATCCTTCCTTGGTGGGAGCCTTTTCCTGCGAGCCCAAAATCTTCTGATCCGGGTGAGCGCTGTATTTTCCTTCCACCTTTTGTAACGCTATTTCCATCGCGTTAGTCCTTCTGATCGCTACAGCTATGCAATGCAAATTATACCATTAACATTCAAGTCAACTAATACTTTACAAATCATCAGCCATAACTACTGAGAACATAAGTCACAGTGTTAAACTTACATCCACTGGGCAAAGTGTTGTTTTTTCTAAGTAGTTCTATGAAACAGATTGTACTATAGTTGAGTTATCTGAGTAACCATGATGCAGACTATTAAACCTATATTCCTGCTAACGTAAAAGTCAGGTTTTGATTTGAAGACCCTGAAAATTCTTCAAATTCAAAAGGCTCTGGAGGAGGCCTGCAAAAACTGAGAGGATATGCTCAACATAAACATATTGCAAACAAAACATTCCTGAAAATGCAAGCATACTGCAAGAAATGAAATGAAATTACCTGGAGTATATTGTAATGATCTTGATATGAAAGAGCTTTTTCTTTTTTCTCCTTCAGGAAATTCATTTCTAGAACACTATGTTTTTCCAGTAAATATTCTAATTCCTGTAAAGATAACATAACATAATACGAGAAGTTAAAAATGTTTATGAACTGTGAAAATACAGATTTAGATCATCATTCCAACTAGCTTCAATTCTGAAGACCGTGACATTTTCTATCATAACATCAGAAGATACTTAAAGTCAAGTATTTCCACATTTTAATGGTTTCTGTCTTTCTACAGTTGAAAAACCTTGTTAAGTACTTTTAGAAAATGGTTTCATTAAAAGGCACCTCAATCTCCAAAATGACTAGAATCTTAACATCCTATGCTAGTCTAGCACAGCATGAACCAACTTCCAGTATGAACCAAATAAAATGAAAGAAAATGACACTACTAACTACTAACTTCCAAAATGATTTGCTGTACAAAAAGCTAAAGACCATTTTTTTCATGTAGCTTTTCTCCTACCAAACTCTTTCCTATAAATAAGCTCTTGGCACCCTTTAAATTGCTCAAGAACAACTATTTTCTCAGCCACTCAAGAAACCAATTTAGAAACAAATGACCTGTCAAATCACTGTACAGCTATTCAAAAAAACATGCAGCTGAGGTGGTCAAATGGAGGACAAAAGGAGCAGGTATGCTTAGCTCAGTCCTGCATTTGGATGAAATAAGAACAGCATTTGAGATTCAAAGTCTGATTCAAGTGTAGAGAGAGAAACAGACTTTGCAACGCTTCTTTATGTAGAGCAGGCATGTACAACCCACAGCCCATGGGCCACATGCAGCCTTGCCCAAGCCCATACTGTGGCCTGCTCCCTCCCTGACACCGTGGTGGCTCTTTCCCACTGTTCCCCACTGTGTGGCCCAGCCCAGCCCCAAGCGTGCATCCATCACTCAGCAACAACCAACAATCAGTGCACAATGGGCAGTGTCTGGGCTGAAATCAGCACAAGGCAGAGTGGGGGGGGAGCAGAGAGCACACAGTGCAGTGTTAAGGCAAATAATTGTATGCATTTTGATACAATGGCTAAATACAGTCCTTTGAACAGTGAATAATATGCAGCCTTGATTTCCCTTTTGACAAAGGAATTTGTCAAAAGGTTTAAAGATTGCTTAAAAATCATCAGTTTTTTTCATATATTTATGACTATTTTCAGTTGACGTAAATACATTACTTGCAAATTTTCAAATGGAATACAGAGTTGCAATCAGATATTCAACTCAAAGAAAAATCTGATAATGCCTCTTTACTAGACTTTTATAATACCTTTCTGATGAGAGAAAAATATCCCTTGCTTCACAATCACACCTTATTCATGTCATCGCTTTTTTGGCAGTACGTATATTTCTGAACAACTGTTTTCAAGGGTGAAGAATAGGGCGAAACTCTTTGATGTACAAACACCTTGAGAGCTCACTAAGAAGTGCAAACACTTCCACAGTTTCACAAAAACAAGGCCAAATATTCCCTAAGTCTTATGTTTTAGTGGTTCTTTTTTTTAATGTTTCAATAAAAAAATTTAAAATGTAAAATAAGTTTCGTTAGTTATATAAAATATATAACATTGTTGAAGTATATGTGGCCCAAGATAATTCCTCTTCACTCAGTGAGGCCCAGGCAAGCCAACAGGTTGGACACCCATGATGTAGTTCTTATCTCTTAGTATATCTCTCTTACAATCTGTAATCATGCTATACTTATTTCCCTTTTGGTATGCTCTTAACTCCCAGCAATATCAATTCACTCTATACCTTCTCAATCTTGGCTTAAGTTCATCATCTCCATCTTCATTTTTATTTCCAACAAATCACTCCCTTCTTCCCTAGCACACCTTGGCTGCTACCAATGAATAGTATTAAGAATACCACAAATTAAAACTTTCTTACTGTAAGAGACTTGGGCTGAGTTAGTGTCTCAAACACTAGGCAGGAAAAGAAGATGCTTCAGTCACCTGTAGGATCACCTGTGAGAGACTGAGGTGTTGCCCAAATGCCCCCCCAGAAGGTCCTAGAACAACAGACTGAGCATGTATGAACCAGACTGTAAAAGCTATAAACGCCGCTGGAGGGCCACAGCTATGAGCAGAGACCATAGCTGGATCCAAGGGTCCAGGCAGCCAGATCCAAGGATCCTTTCTCTTCTTTTTCTCCTTTTCACTTCACTTTCCCTGCTGTAATTTCACTGAATCCAAAGTAAATTTGTGATTTGCCTGAACCTCTCAAGTAATTGTCATTACTCCTGGTTACCAAACAATCAAAAAGTTAACCTCAACCTACCCCACCAAGGGGATGGGACGCTTACTCTCCAGTGTGTCAGTGACCTTTTCTTTACTCAGATACATAACAACAAGCATGGTACTCTACAACATTCAGTGTGGACGCAATATGAAGAATTTAGTTACCAGATCTCCCAAGAGGAGTAAAGAAAAAAAAAAGGCATTACGTTTGTATAGACAGCCAAAGGCACTTCCGACTTCAGAGACCACACACACTCCCAAAACACTAGTAAGACACTATAGATTTGAACCATACGGCTTTGTGCTGAGACATCTTGTCTTTCTAAATACTGGCTCAATTTGGTTATTTTCTCTTAAAAAGACTTGTAAATGTCAGATATACTGTCATGGAGTTATCTGTGGATCCGTGTCCGTGACAGGGGGACAGCAAGCCCACAGACTCACTGGCGCAGAAAAGAAAGAAAGGAGAAAAAGAAGCATTGGTGGCTTAGGGGCCAGCCCAGACCAGTCTTGTGGCTAATGGGGCAGGAGACCCACGGACCCATGCCCTGGGGAAAACAAAGGGAAAAGGGGAAGGGTAGGAAAACCGCATATGGGTCTAAAATAAAACAACGGCAACAATCTGAGGAGGAACGTTAATTTACTAAATATGATATCAAAATTGAGGCCAAAAAATCAAAACAGAGAGAGTTCAAAGCTGAGATTCTTACTCCATAAGCTGCAGAGGAACCATGTGCTTCTCCACCACATACGAAGAGAGCAAACTCCCGGTCCGACAGGCGGCTTCACCAGCCCCCTCCAGACTCAAAGACCCCTGGGGAGTGCAGCTCATCCCCTCCCCATCAGAGAACCAAGCACTCAAAAAAGGCAGTCCGCAGAAACGAGGACATTAACTCTTTAACTGCCAGTGCTTTACATGATGTTATGATGTGGAATACCGACAACAAAAAACCACAAAACCATGACATGATATTTTTACAGAAAAAAGAAACACACCTTTTTAATTTTTAATTTTTCTTCTTCAGCAGCACAAAGATTGATTTCTAGATTTGCTAGAGTTTTTTGAAGGCAGTCCTTTGATTCACTTGTTCTCTGTGTCTGAGCATCATCCATAGCAATGGCTGATGTGACTAAAGACTTATCTCCAGTTAAATTCAAAGAGGTAATTGGATTATCTACTTGAATCTAATTTATAAGAAAAACAAAATGGTAAAGGAGATGGCAAAGAGAATTTAACATTCTGGTCAAGTTAAATTTCATTTCCAATTGAAATTACAGATCTTAATAAATGTAAACACAAAGGTTACTTATTTGTAATCATAATCCTCCAAGATTAGCCAGGCACCCTCTAACATGTATGATGTGCTGGCCAAAAAGAAAGCTCCAACAGTGGAACAGTAGCTAGAAATTCTAATCCCATTCAGATCAATCCTTCGAATCTCTTCCATTGCTTTTCAAGAAATATTTTGTAGAAGGCCTTAAGAAGGAGGCTGACATCAGATACTTCAGTTCTGAATGAGGTCAAAACGCTAAAAAGAGGTGAAAAGGGGACAAGAGTGAAACAAAATCATTGGTCTCAAAGCATCAGGCTTACAGGGAAGTAAACTCTCCACGGATTAGTCACTCCGTGTTTTTTATCCAATGCAGAATACAAACAGTAGCCATAGAAAGTGAAGTGATTAAACAGATTTTAATTAAGATTAGAATACATTTTATTAACTCAAATAAAACTACTGAGACTACACCAACAGAATAAGAGTAACTGAGACATGTCTGCAACAGTTAGCTAATGCTATTTCAGTAAACTGCTCAAGAACTGAAACAGAGGCCTTTTGAATATGCTACCTAAGACAGAGAGAAGATTAATAATATCATACTTTCAGCTAAGCATAAAAATAAATTAGGTGAAATTTTAAATATTTCATGATACAATTAACAGAAGAGAAGGCTTCTTTTTTCTTTACCTAACTGAAAAAAAAAATCAAACACCTTACTTGTTCATATAGCTCAAAGGAATTTCAAAGGAAAAAGCTAGTACATTAAATTCTCCGAATTTAAGAGAATAAAAATAAAATTAATTCTAATTAAGGGGAAAATAAATGTTAATTCTCTAATTGTAATATCACTTAAGAATTAAGAATTAAACAGAAGTACGATATATCTTTACAGATTTAACAGTAATATATATATACATACATACATTTATAGAAAATTTTTGCTACCATTTCCTATTTTCATTCCTAGTACTATAAACATACCATTAATATCACTCTTGCAATCCATACCAAACCAGTATAGTATCTCCCAGTTAGAAGACTTAAACATTATTTTCCTATGATCCACACTCCCAAAGAATCAAAGATTATTTTACTTGAGAATCTAAATCACAAAAATCATCAAAGGCCAGCTTTTGTTCTTAAAACACAATCTAAATTTGGATAGAAAAGATGTAATACTGAGATATTTAATACATCAAGTTCTCATGTTGAAATACAGATTGCTGTTTTACCTGTTCCTTAAGAACAGCTGAGTTTATAACATTGTTGGCTGTTTGAATAGATGTTGCCACGTTATCATTTGATAAAGTGAATGACTGAGAAGCAGCCAAGCAGGATGAAGGCACACTGTGTTCCAGAAGAACATCAGGAGAAACATTCTGAGCTATATGGACTTCAAACTCTAATGCAAGAAATAGAAACAGAAAAACAACAAACGAGATGCGTTCAAAAATTAATTCTGTCTCTGAAATCGAAACATATCACAGTAGCAATAAGTTTAAGGAGTCATAGTCAAATAAGATTATGTACCTTTCACAAACTAACTGCATGAAGTGTAACTCCATACAAAGTTTTTTCTATTTTTAAGTACTACCATGTTAACGATATGCAAATTTATACAGTCACACTAAATTTAGACTTGTAACTTACACAGAGGTTTAAGGAGGCAACTGCCATCAAAAGTAGCCTTTCAGTTTCAGCATGATCTCAAATCAGTTTAAGTCAACTGTAAAACCATACTTGCAAGTTCCTAAGTTTTATAAATTTTTACCAAGACACTTGATAAAAGCAAGTTTTCATTTTAGAACAGATCAAAAAAGATAACACTATAGTTATCTTTTGATAGCAAGTTAATATCTTTATAGCTTGTAAAGCAAAAATGTAATCAAAATTGGTGTGAGTTCTTTCATAACAATTGCCATTCATGCTATAAAAAAAAGGAAGAGAGGATATTTACCAACCCTGCATTACAGAAACTAGAGCACTTTTATGACAGATTCAGATACACACCAAGTAAAAAGAAATCCTTGCTTACTTTTTTAATCTAACAACAAAATCCTACACTCTTTGATTTTCACAATTCTGCCCATTAAATACATACGTTGCTCTGAAAGTAATATCTCCTACTTACATCCATGGAAACTACAACAGATACAGAAAGCATACTATTTGATGGAGCAAATTCTCAGCTACAAAACACTATTTTTCAATATAGTCACCGCCATTAGCTATGCATTATCATCAGTGATGAACAAGAGCCTGCACGCTGTGCTTGTAAAAATCTGCACGGCTGTCCAGAAAGTGGCTTGTCTTTCACATCACTGTCACCACTGCTGAAACGCACCACCCTCCTCCTTACTGTGCTAACATCCACTGTTTGGTCTGCATAAATGTTCAGCAAGCATCAATGAATGTCAGTGGGTGCTATTTTTTTCCGCATAGAGGAATTCAGTGACATACTTTTGCTTCATAGACACTTCCACATCAGATGCCATTTTGTCTGACTGCCCTCCGTTTCCATCTGTTACATGGCAACAAAATGTAAGGCAATATTGGTGGAAAGGTTCAACCTCTACTGCCATACTGCCAACATCCACCTCTGATGTTGCTGGCTAACATATTAAATAGGAGGCATTCCTTTTGGATCAGACCTTATATTTATGTCAGCTCAAGCAGTCATGGCCATGACAGAAGACTACTAAAAGTGTGATAACGCTTTCTTTGAAATCATCTAATGACTGCATGTTGATAGTACTATCCTGAAATTTCTGACATAAAGAGGCCATTCTTCTAGAGTTAAGTATGTCTGTGCAATCAAAAAGTATATGCAGTTGCATTAGACAAAGTAGCTCACATTAACATATCTGGTGAACTCTAGAGATTACCTGAGAAAGGCTCAGCTTCTCAAAGTCATTACTGAATGAATTGCATTCATACATATAAGCAGGGCAAATAAACATATACATTGGCCTAAAGGCATTCAAAACGACATATCAGTTCCTTGAATGCAGTACTCTGTGTCCCACCTCCTTTACCTTCCCCATTTTGGGATTCAGATGAACCACACAAACGTTTATCTACCAAAAAAAGAAAGTAGAAAGATTACGTGACAGAAAAACATAAGGGTGTTAAGTGAAGCAAGAACGTATTTGGATACATGGAGAGGAAAAAAAAAAAAAAAGGAAACTGGATGAAAATGCTACAGTATTTGTGTATGAAAATGAACAGTATTTTGACAACAACAACAAAAAAAGAACAGTTTAGGTAACCAAGACCAACAAAACAGGACTTGGAAACAGCAGTACTTTTAACTCTTCTCCATAATCTTAAATGCGACTTTTCAGGCTTCCTTTATGTAACACAAGTTATCTGCGAAATCCACTAGAATATTCTACTTAACTTTTCTCTCCCTTTCCAAATGTCTGTTCACAAAGAGAAGGCGGCTTCCTAAAGTTATTACCTCCTCTGTTAGTTCAAATGACAGAGATAATGACAGAGAAGACTACCTTTTGAGTTTCTAAAAAAAAAAAAAATTAAAACAAAAACAACAGTAAGGTCTCAGTTTTATGCTACCACTTAATACCCTGACTTTCAACATATAATCTGTTTCCAATAGATGGAACATCAACTAAAGTAACATACCAGATAATTCCTACTGAGCAGACTACTGAGCAAACACTGATTCTCAAGTTGTTACCATTCATCCTCTGGTTATGATCACTAGAATACAGCCACTGTTCACACAACTGATTTATCACAAACGTAAAAAACATGAGACTGGGAGACATAAGACAGCTTTTCAAATAATGCAGTTTTTTTGGTGGAACTTTCTATAATCAAGTAGAGTTTTCAGTGACTTCAGACAATAAATGTTTAGAATTTTGAGGAGAAAGAAAAAAAATGCAAATTCTTCAATTCCTCAACTGTCAAAATAAAGCCTGGAAACAAGGAGCAACAACTGATATGCACTGTGAACACTATGGTTTAAAATGTTTCAACTAAACACATGACCTTGCAGAAGACAAGGAATGAAGGAATGAAGGCAAGCCTCTGAGGTATCTTTTTTTTTTTTTTTTAAACAAAGCTTTCACTTTCAGCAATAAGGACTAATCATTCTAGGAATATCTAATTAATATTTGCTATGTCTGTAATTCAAGCTCTCTTAATTCATTCTTTTTGTGTATGTAACAGGTGATATGAAATTGCATTAGAATTTCATTTCAGCTCAAAACATGCTTATGAAGAATACCCTTCAATCCTTCTTGCCTGTCATGTCATTGTTATCATAATGGAACAGTTTCATAACCCCTGAAACAAAGATTTCCCTCTGGTAATAAAACTACCAGACTGCATTCCAGTAGTTAATGGACACTGAAGTCGACAGGACCAGGCTGCAGTAGTCTGAAGAAAAAGTCCTGAAGCTCATTAGTATGCATATTAACTCTTCAAAACCACCTTATAGATTCTCTCCAACTGCTGCACCTCTTGCTAGGATAAGACAACCACTCTGATGTTGCAATATATATATATATATCCTTCCACACTATTCTGCCTTAATTCAATATGCATCCTCTTACTTTGTCAAGAAAGCTACGTAGGAGTCCTACAGTCTTTACAAATTTCCAAAGACAACCAATATTTTTCATTGATTAAAGCTACAGTATTATAAAAAGAGCAATTACAGGTATATCAAAAGTGATAATTTCTGGAACCTTGACTTTCCATTATTAAAATTTTCAATGACAAGTTTGTGTGTAAGAACTGACAAAATCACGCAGTTTGTTAATAGAAGCAGAGATCAGTAACTTAGCTTAACACAAGAAAAATTCTGTATCTTCTTCCGCGTAATTAATTTAAAAGCTGCTTCTCCAGCTTATAGCGGTACATCAAAATATAAAGAAAAACACACTGTTCTTTCAAGATGATTTCTTACAGTTCCTTGCAAAAAGCTCTTCCCCATATTTTTCCAAAGGGAAACTGTTCTAGAAAATAATTAGATACGCTATTCTGATATCCAAAATCTAAGGTGATGGTGGAAATATGAACTTCATCTCCTAAATTCTTAAGTAAACCTTACAGTAACTAACAAATTATGTAGCCATTTAGGTGAACATCAAAAGAAAATCTTTCATTACATAAATGACTACACAGTTGTCATGGTTTTATGATTTTTGTTTATCGGTATTCCACATCATAACATCATATAGTGCACAGAGAGTTCAAGAGTTAATGCTCCAGTTCTGTGGATCGTATATAGTTCTGGGTACCTGGTTCTCAGAACAGAAGAACTACACACTCCAGAGGACTTTGTGTTGTTCTGTTACCATTTTCTGTTCAGAGGGAAAGATAAAACCTGATCACAAGATCACAAGACATCCCTTCCTTCCCTTTCTGCTTATCTTGGCACCATCTCACCTTCAGCACTAGAGTAAGGCCTTTCGATTTTTTTGGACATACTCTCTCATTTTCTTTGATTTATTAGCTTCAATTTTAATTATATTGTACTATATTGTGTTATCTTGCATTCCAATATCTTGTTTAGTAAATTAGTTTGTTTCTCCTCAGATCGTTGCCGCTGTTTTGTTTTTAGGCCCATCTCCCTACCCTAAAGGCATGGGTCCATGGGTCCCCTGCCCCATTAGTCACGGAATTAGGCCAAACTAGCCCGTACACCACTGACAACAATAAATGATAACTGAAAAATTATTCCCAAGAGATTCTTTTTTAATTATAAAAACTACATACAGGCTTTCTCAGAGGCCTAATTCTAAAGTAAATTGCAGAAGAATGCTGACAGAGATATAGTTTGCATGAGATTATAATATTGTCAGAGTTTCTGGTAACAATATGCAATAAAAAAGCATACTTTGAACGTATTGAACATAATTTTATGCTTATGTTTCTTATACTATTACGCTTATGTTTCTTACTCCTGGATTGCTTGTGCCCTACTGTGTCTTCTCTCGAACAGATCCTGAAGTGTTTAACATCCCTCATAAGGACTAGAGTGTTGCAAAAGTGACGCTGAAGTAAGCTGAAGAAGGCCTCAGCTACAGCAGGCAAATGCAGCAATGTCAGTTGTGTTGGTCTGCCCATTAATCCAGACTCATAAATTCATGACTGATCACCTACATCAAAAGAGACCTCTTTGCCTTCCATCTGCTCTCTTACATAAAAGGATACTCCCTGCCCTGATTTTTGCCTCTTGAAGGGCCTACCCTTCATCCATTCCAACATTTTAGTCATTTGAGCTATTCCCATCATTTTGTCTGTGATCCCTATGAGATCATAGTTCTGCACACAGACTTCTAATTCACAGAATCATAGAATCATAGAATGTCCTGGGTTGAAAAGGACCTCAAAGATCATCTTGTTTCAACCCCCCTGCTATGGGCAAGGTCGCCAACCACAAGACCAGGCTGCCCAGAGCCACATCTAGCCTTGCCTTGAATGCCTATAGGGATGGGGCACCCACAACCTCTCTGGGCAACCTGTTCCAGGGTGTCACCACTGTGACACCATGTGAAAACCTCCCTCCTAATATCTAACCTAAATCTCCCCTGTGTCAGTTTAAAACCATTCCCCCTTGTCCTATCACTATCCACCCCCGTGAACAATCGTTCCCCCTCCTGTTTATGTGCTCCCTTCAAGTATTGGCTCCCTCCTCTGGACCTGTCCCAAAAGCTATGCATCTTTCTTGTGCTGGGGGCCCCAGGCCTAGATGCAGTACTCCAGACGGGGCCTCACAAGAGCTGAGTAGAAGGAGACAATCACCTCCCCCTTCCCTGATGGCCACGCCTCTTTTAATGCAGCCCAGGATATAGTTGGCCTTCCAGGCTGCAAGCCCACACTGCTGGCTCATGTCCAGCTTCTCGTCCACCAGGCCACCAAGTCCTTCTCCACAGGGCTGCTGTCAAGGAGTCCTTCCCCCAGTCTGTATAAATACCTGGGGTTGCCCCGGCCCAAGTGCAACACCTTGCACTTGGCCTTGTTGAACCTCATTAGGTTCACATGGGCCCACTTGTCCAGCCTGTCCAGGTCCCTCTGGATGGCTTCCCCTCCCTCCAGTGTATCGACTGCACTGCTCAGCTTGGTGTTGTCTGCAAACTTGCTGAGAGTGCACTTGATTCCATTGTCTATGTCATTGATAAAGATGTTGAAGAGCCACCGGTCCCAAGACCGACCCTTGGGAGACACCACTTGTCACCGACCTCCACCCAGACATAGAACCGTCGGTCACAACCCTTTGGCTGTGACCAGCCAACCAGTTCTTAATCCATCGAACAGTCCATCTTTCAAATCCATACCTCTCCAGTTTAGAGAGAAGGATGTGGAGAGGATCCTTTGCTTGTCACCCTATTCACCATTTCCACACTCAGTCACTCCATAACCCTATCTCCTAGTTTAAAATTTCATGGATTTGTTTTGTTTTTATTTTTTTTTAGGTTCACATATTACCATTAACAAACAAGGAAAAGAATTTATGCCATAACACAGTTCAGAATACAGTCTGCATCACAGATTAAAACTAAACTTTCATTTAGAACATCTCATAATTCACCTGCATACAGGTACAAACTGAGTTTTTCTTTCAGAGCAACAAAGCTAAGTCTTACAAAAGGAAAGCAGATTAATTCATAACACAGTCTACACATATTGCTCTGAAAGTAAAGATTCCTATTTATTTTCATGGAAACTACAACAGATACAAAGAGCACAGTAATGCTATTTGATGGAGCAAATTCTCAGCTACAAAACACTGTTTTTCAACACAGTCACCAACATTAGCTATGCATTTTTGTCAGCGATGAACAAGAGCCTGCACACTGTGTTCATAAAAATCTGCATGGCTGTCCAGAATGTGGCTTGTCTTTCACATCACTGCCACCACAACTGAAATGCACCATCCACCGCAGAAGCCCACCACTCATCGCCTCACTGTGCTCACATCCACTCTTTGGTCTCCATAAACATTGAGCAAGCGTTGATGAATGCCAGTAGGTGCCATTTTTCCACATGGAGGAATTCAGTGACACAACTTTGCTTCATACACGCTTTCACATCAGACATCATTTTGTCAGACTGTCCCCCTCTGCTGCCATCCGTTGCATGGCAACAAAATGTAACGGAATATTGGTGGGAAGGTTCAACCTCTACTGCCATACAACCAACGTCTGCCTTTGACATTGTGGGCCAACATAATAAAATGGGAGGCATTACTTTTAGATCAGCCCTCATTCTCAGCCCTTGCAACAGACCCTCCACACTCAGAAATGAGAGTATTCTTTGAGTAAAGCAGTTCCTTTTCTTCTACCCACGATTGGCTTAAAGGCCAATCAGCATTTTAACTGGATAAACTATAATTATCTTTCTCACTTGTATTCCTTAATGAAGTGCAACTTTGAGAAGTACAGAAAATAATTACTCAGGAACATTCTTATGCCTATCTTTCCTGCTGGACAGGAAAGTGGCATAAAAATAAACTGTTGTCCACTATTTTACTGCATATACACACTCAGGTACTAGCATTTACAATGAATATAGAACAGTAATACATTATTAACAATTTCAACCCTGAGTTTTTTTATTTATTGTTTTTCTAAATCAATACCTGTAGGAAATGCTGCCCATGGAACAGCAGGAGATGTAGACTGCTTGTCATCATTTCCACACTCATAGCTCTCTGGTAACTAGAAACATAGAAAAAATATACATTTTATAAAATGCTATATATATAAAAAAATGTTTAAACATTTATTTACCATAGTTTTCATATAGTAGTACAGGAACCTAAGTTTCTAAGCTATTCATCTAATTACACTGAGCGTGCATCTTACGATCAGAAAACTTGAAAAGTTGAATCAAATATAAACAATCTACGAAGCACGTACAAGAAGAGTGGGTTAGAAAGGGAGAAGTAAAAACTCTCAGTCAATGATATAAAAATGTCCGAGCAATGAAACAACATAAATGTAGTAGTATAACAGACCAGATACATGGTATGTGTAGAGGTATGACAGACATGTTTATTACTGAACAAATATCAGCTATGTTTAAAAAACTGAAATTTATTTATAAGAAGATCTATGGTACTTGATGATATAATACTTATGCAGTTAGATTAAACAAAATCTATTTATCATCCCCTACTTCAGTACAACTCAAGAAGAAAATATTAATCCCCATTACTAAAGTATGTAACTATCAATTTGACGTTTTCATAAAGTTATAATTAACAGAAGCACAGGTGTAATACGTTTCTTGAAAATGATACTGTCAAACTGATTCCATGTAAATAGTTAGGTTTCAAAATTAAATCAGCATACCTCAAATCCTCCAAAATAATCATCATCCATTTTTCAAGAAGTACTACAGTATGGTAGAAATCCTGATTTAAAAGCAAAATGAAAATCACTTATATTTATATATATAAAAATTTGTAAAATGAAAGCTATGCTGTTCACTTTAAAGGACAAACTTAGTTACAGCAGTTAAATCCTGAAGACCAGCACATGAAATAATACAATGCTCTATGCTGCAGGAAAAGCAGTATATTTCATTGGTCAGTTTCATATGACAAATGTGTTAATTTTATGATCAACTAGGAGTCAAAAGAAAAAAATGGACTCATTGTAACTCAATTAAATGACAGATGAATAAACACTTGGATGCAACTGCTTCCTAGCCCGTCTATGTGCTCTTCCTAACCTTATCACCTTCTTATTCAGAAAAGCGGATTCAGTCATTCAAAGGCTTAACTTCATCTCCACAAGCTACCTGAAATCCTCCTAATATACAAGTTCTACAAAAGATCAAGACACCTATAGATTTTTTTTTTTTAATTTCATACAGAGGATACAAGGGCTAGAGCTGCAATATTTCTTTTAAGAAGCAAATTTTTATTGATACAAGTAAAAAAGGTTTTAACTTTTAAGTTGGAATTTGAAAACCTTCAAGAGAAAAGATAAGCACAACAATATTTAAGACCTTTTCAAGATAAGACAATAACACACGGTTTTTGAGATCGGAAAATATGAAAAGTTAAAGTTATGTCTATTGCTCTGAAACATAGCAGTCAATTCTCTAGTACCTACATAAATGATACTATCAGCAACATAAGCCAGTTCATCTGAATATTAAAAAAAATCAAGCAGGATTTCTGACCATTAGATACTGCAATGAAGAATTATCTTCATTAGTAACAAACATAATTCAATGATATGGAACTATGCAGCATACTTTACAGCTCTGTGATCATGAATTAAAATATAAAAATAGTGTCTATTGTTAAGTTGCATTTCCAAATCAGTCTTGTGATTAAATCAAATATGTTTCCTGCTTTTCTCATTTATTCTTAGTTGTCTGGCAACATCAGCACAAACCACAGTTTAGAAAAAACTTGCAGTGAATTTCTGAAAATTTTTCTGCTACCACAGAGGTCCTTCTCTAGGTTTCATGTAAGGGTTGATTTAGATTTTACAAACTGATCAGCATTTTTGAGTTGTAGCCCTAAATTCTGTGGTATTTTGAAATATTTATAGTTAAGTTGACGTTCCTTTTACAAAACTGCAGGATAAGTTTCTTTGCTAATGAAAGTCACCCAAGATACACATGGCTGTTCATGGAAGGGTATTATAAATATATGTATTTTAAAAAATTCATCATGATACGCGAATGAAGGATAATACCAAAAAACTTGAAGCTTTTTGTTTTTTTTTAATAAAATGTCAAAACATTTGCAAGTTAATTGACTTCAGTTTATAGGATGGAGAAACTTAATGCTATGAAAGCACATATTCAGAAACAGAACAATTCAAAAGGGTTGGAGGACATCTCCAAATTTCTGTCAAACTGGACACTGTCAGTTTATATCCACTGTTGAAAAACATTACCAAGAAAAGCTTAAACATTCCTGAAATACATCAATACTTTCCATGTGGTTTAGCACCTTAACAAGAACTTCTAAAACTATGGAATAGCAGCATTCTAAACCTATTCAAAGAAACAGCATTCATATAGCAATCAGAACAGGAGTCTTTAGAAAGGCAAATGTCTATTTTATCTACACTATGCATGTCACGCCTCCAGGTCCCATAGGCTCTACAAGAAGTTACTTCAAAGTACCACATTCCAAAAAGCAGATTTTCTCACCAAAGAGCAAGCGATACTCTCTTTTTTTCAGAACCAGTTGTTGCATCTCAACCGGAGAAGGTACATTGCCCATTCAGTACCATGTTTTAGAACATAAACTGGAAGAAATTCAGAGATGTGTAACAAACCAATTTTGGAAAGGCACACTAAATTAGAGAAGTTTGGGTGGAGTAGGGCTGAGCAAGAACAAAAAAAAAAAATCTAAAAAATATGAAAAATAATATTAGAATAGAAGAAGAACACTTCAATTTTCATCACATGCACTACTTCAGTGCAGTAAAAACAGATGTCTCCGTAGGAAAAACATGTATTAAACATCAGCAAGAATTTCCAAGAAGGCAACAACAAACCACAACAAAAACACTTTTAAGAACTTAGAGATACATTAAACAGAAATAAGTCACTTTTGACACACACTCACACACACACAAAAACTCAAGGCAAAAGAAAAAAGGAGAATAACTTGTTAATGGATTCATCATCTTTATCATTACATTTCAGCACATCATACAATAACTCAGACTAGAAGGGATCTCAGCAGGTCACCTAGTCCAACCACCTGCGGGAAGCAGGGTCTACTCTGACAGTCTATCTATGACTGATAACAACACACACAATGAAACTATTAAAACTTGAAGGGTCTGCAACACAAGTCTTAGCAGGAGTAGCTGATATCATAGAATCACAGAATCGTAGAATTGCTCAGGTTGGAAAAGACCTTCAAGATCATCAGGTCCAACCACAACTCAACCATACTGCTCTAACAACCCACCGCTAAATCATGTCCCCGAGTACCACATCCAAGTGGTTTTTAAACACATTCAGGGATGGTGACTCAACCACCTCCCTGGGGAGTCTATTCCAGTGCTTAACAACCCTTTCTGTAAAGAAGTTTTTCCTGATAACCAACCTAAACCTCCCCTGGTGCAACTTGAGGCCATTTCCCCTTGTCCTGTCACCTGTCACCAGTGAGAAGAGACCAGCCCTGCTCTCAGTGCAGTCACCTTTCAGGTATTTGAAGAGAGCAAGAAGGTCTCCCCTCAGCGTCCTCTTCCCCAGACTAAACAGCCCCAGTTCCTTTAGTCGCTCCTCGTAGGGCATATTCTCCAAGCCCTTCACAAGCCTTGTTGCCCTTCTTTGGACTTGCTCCAGCACCTCCATGTCCTTTCTGTATTGAGGTGCCCAAAACGGAACACAGTACTCGAGGTGGGGCCTCACCAGTGCCAAGTACAGGGGCAGGATGACTTCCCTAGTCCTGCTCACCGCACCATTCCCGATACAAGCCAGGATGCCATTGGCCTTCTTGGCCACCTGGGCACACTGCTGGCTCATATTCAGCCGACTGTCCATTAGCACACCAAGGTCCCTTTCCATCAGGCAGCTTTCCAGCCACTCCTCCCCAAGCCTGTAGGGTTGCCTGGGGTTGTTGTGACCAAAGTGCAGGACCCGACACTTGGCTCTACTGAAGCTCATATGGTTTACCTTGGCCCATCAATCCAGTCGATCCAGGAGCCTTTGTTGTACCTTTCTACCCTCCGGCAGATCAACACTCCCTCCCAACTTGGTGTCATCTGCAAACTTACAGAGAGTCTTACACTCAGTCCCCTCATCAAGGTCATTGATAAAGATGTTGAATAGGAGCGGCACCAGTACCAAGCCCTCGGGGACACCACTCGTGACTGGCCACCAACTGGATTTAATTCCATTGGCCACAACTCTCTGGGCCCGGCCATCCAGCCAGCGTTTCATCCAGCAGAACGTATGCCCATCCAAACCATGGTCAGCCAGCTTCTCCCTGAGGATGTTGTGGGGGACAGCGTCAAAGGCTCTACTGAAGTCCAGGTAGACCACATTGACAGCCTTACCTTCATCCACTAAGCGGGTCACCATGTCACAGAACGAAATCAGGTTTGTCAAACAGGATCTACCATTCATGAACCCAGATGGTTTAGGGGGTATGGTGGTGATGGGTTGATGGTTGGACTGGAAACTCTTACTGGTCTTTTCCAACCTTAATGGTTCTATGATTCTATGAAATACAGACACGTATACATATCCGAGATGCTCACAGGCTTTCCTATGCAAAACACAGCCGCTAAAGCTCTATCATCTGCCTAACACTCATCATGAGAACTTTATGAAATACATTTATCTAACAGACAGACCAAAGTCATGTTTTTATACGCAGGAAGACACGTAGACTTTCACAAAGAATGATACAGAAAAAAAAAAGTAAGCTGGGAGAAAAAGCCCTCTCTTCCTCATTCCAGCTGTTTGTAGGAGAAGGAATGTTTAATCCCTCCATAAATCCTGGTATTCTTCATATCCAGAAATCAAAATTAGTAGAGATACAAATGTTGAATTAAGAAGAATTCTTCATTCGTCTACCTCTGATAAGAATTCAAACAAATCAAGTCCTGATCCTTAAGTCAAATATAAGTTTGCTTTGATAACAGAAACAACTAATTTTGCCGGGTACATTCTACTAGCCACCATTAACTGGACTGTAATTTTGAGAAGGCAGCTACCTTACTTGCAGAATTCTGCACACTTCAAAGGAACAACTTAGAAAGCACACTCCTTTTAGTGTTGTTTTTTTATGCTTCCAATTCTGAAAATTTGCCTTACAGCAATGTACTGTTTGTAATGAAAAGCTTTTGCAGACTTTACAAAAATTTGACCAGATCCAGTAAAATTGAAAGAGAAAAAATCCTACAAAGATAGCATGATCCATGCAGTTAACATTCCCTTAGTGATTTCTTTATTTAATGTGATTAGTGATTTAATGTGATTTAATGTGATGTAGTGATTTCTTTATTTAATGAAGAGAGTTCACAATCTCATTACAGAAAAAGTTTCTATATTGTTTTTATTTTTTTGAAAGGAATGCTCATGACAGTCTGTACATTCTGCATTAAAATTTTGGTATTTATCATTTGTTTCTAGGAGGGAAAGACCAGAGGCAAACATCAACAAGACCACGAAGACCAGAACCATTTTACAATTTGGGAAATTTTACTGCATTAGTAATACAATAAATGCCATGTTTAAAGAATGAGCATCTTTATAAAAAATTACACTGGACTTCCATGAGAAATTAACAGTTCATGCCTAAAGCATAACTAATAAATTAGTTACATGATAAGAAATTAGGATGATTATTTCCTCTGATACTCTCAAAATTCTTCTACTACTAGGAAATGTGATACTTCAATTTCAGTACTCAATCAATCTTGTATAAGCTATAATTTTTTCATGAGATCTACAGACTCCTGGCCAGAAGAAGAGATAAACATTAGGATGATATTTTAATAAGAAATACAAGTTTTTGCAATTTCAGAGAACAAAGTGTCCAAAGAAACCTAGAAATTCAATTAAGTTTTCTACTGTTAAGAAGGTAGAGGGTCTTATGGTCCTCAGATAAAACAGCACATTAAGGGATGTGACAATAACAGGCAAATATTAATCTGCATAAAATAACATATGCAAAGTCTTTTTTTAATCTATTCCAAGAGCAAATTTAAGATTCATCACAATCAATCAATAACAAAAAAACATTGTACCACCTAGGTCTTTCACTCAGGAGTCACGCCCTGAACAAAAGGTGCAGAGCCTGTAAGAAACAAATAAGAGACTACATTATATGTATGATGTGATTATTTCATATCTAGCTTCTTAACTCATTTTGAAATAACACTACTTTCATGTAACTCAGTGCAGTATGTAATAAAACAGCGGATGTAAAAGTTGCATTTACATCAGTTTCATGTAACAAGAACATCTTATGCAATCTTGAGGGCTTCTATAACTGCCTTTCCCAATTTTATCTTAAGAAGCATTTTCAGAAGAACAACAAACTACAGCATAGGATTAAACACTAATATATACACCTTTGTAAGCGTAATAAGGGTGGACAAAAATCTCAATAATTATATACAATCATTAACAAAACAAAAGTTACTCCTTCCTTGTATATAATTCTTGTTAGAGAAATTAAAATAAAACTGTTATTCGTGAACCATATTATCACCTGAAAGTTTCTAAGCAAAGATGAGCATAAAAAATCCCCAAATTCCAAAAAACACTAAATATTAAGATAATCTACAGAATCAACACTACAACAAATGGGTTTTTAGACTTTATGGGTCTTCATATAAGGTGGCTCCTCAAATGAGAACTGGCTGAATAGCACAGCTCAGAGGGTTGTCATCAGCAGCATAAAGTCTAGTTGGAGGCGTGTAAGTAGCAAAGTTCCCCAGGGGTTTGTGCTGTGTCCAGTCTTGTTCAACATCTTCATTAATGACCTGGATAAAGGGACAGAGTGTACCCTCAGCAAGTTTCCTGATGATTTGAAGCTGAGAGGAGTGGCTGACACACCAGAAGGCTGCGCTGCCATTCAGGAAGACTTGGACAGGCTGAAGAGTTGGTTGGAGAGGTAACTTACGATGTTCCACAAGGGCAAGTGTAGAGTCCTACACCTGAGGAGGGATAACTGCACACATCAGTACAAGCTAGGGGCTGACTTGATGGAAAGGAACACTGCAGAGAAGGACCTAGGTGTTATGGTGGACAACAGGCAGACTATGCCCTAGGGGCCAAGAAGGCCAATACTATTCTAGGGTGCATTAAAATAGCACGGCCAGCAGGAAGAAGGAAGTGATTCTCTCCATTTACTCTGCCCTAGTGAGGTCACATCTAGAGTACTGTGTCCAGCTGTGGGCTCCTCAGATCATGGAAGACAGGGAACTACTGAAGAGAGCCCAGCAGCGACAAAAAGTTGATTAGGGGCCTGAAACACCTCCCTTATGAGGAAAGGCTGAGAGACCTGGGGCTGTTCAGTCTGGAGAAGATTGAGAAAGTATCTTATCAACACTTACAGATATGTAAGTGGATGAGTGTCAAGAGGACAGGACAAGGCTCTTGTTGGTGGTGCCCAGTGACAGGACAAGGGGCAACAGTGCCATCTGAACATGAGCTGCCCAAAGAGGCTGCAGAAGTCTCCTTCTCTGGAGATCTTCGAAACCCGCCTGAATGCTTTCCTGTGTCACCTACCCTAGGGACCATGCTTTAACAGTTAGGTTGGACTAGATGATCTCCCGAGGTCCCTTCCAACCCCTACAGTTCTGTGAAAATGTATTCAAGAACTGGCAATTGCTTAGGCATAACCTAGAAGATGCTAATATCAGAAAACTAGTAAAATCATATTATTTGAAGGTTGATCTCTGAAAAGCTATTAAGAAATTTATTTGTAAAAAGTACAGTGCAATGAAATAAGTTAGAAAGGTATTCTATGAGTGACAAAGAAAAAAGATAAGATAGACTGCAAAAAGTTCAGTAGGAAGGGATCCGAGGGCCAACAGCAGGCTCAGCATGAGCTAGCAGCGTGTCCTGGGCAGTCAAGAGGACAAACTACGTTTTGCAGTCCCTTAAACACAACATAGCCCCTCAAAAAAGGTGATCTCCTCACTATATTTAAGTGTTGGTGCGATGTTATTCTGAGTACTA
The DNA here is from genome assembly GCF_002078875.1 of Numida meleagris. Taxonomy (NCBI): domain Eukaryota; kingdom Metazoa; phylum Chordata; class Aves; order Galliformes; family Numididae; genus Numida; species Numida meleagris. The sequence continues at coordinate 1,088,680 of NW_018363448.1, forward strand.
CATGCACTTCTGGTCCCCACAATACAAAAAGGATGTTAAAGTACTTGAAAGCACCCAAAAGAGGGCATCAAAGCTGGCAAGAGGGCTGGAACGTGCGTCCTGTGAGGAGAGGCTGAGGATACTTGGGATGTTCAGGCTGGAGAAGAAGAGCTGAAAGAAGTTCTCATTGCTTGCTGCAGCTCCCTGACTGGACGAAGCAGAGGGAGGTACCAGGCTCTGCTCCTGGGAACCGATGGCCAGATGTGTGGGAACAGCAAAAAACTGTACCGGGAGAGGCTCGGACGAGGCATTAGGAAAAATGTCTTTACCATGAGGGTGGTTAAATATTATTTTCCTAGCGAAGTGCTGACATACCATGCCTCTTAGCTTTCAGGAAGCATTTAGATAATGCCCCCATTAATATGCTTTAACTTTTGGTTAGACATGAAGTGGTCAGGCAGCTGGACTTTTCATTGTAGGTCTTTCTAAAACCAACTAGGAACAAAAGAAAATTACTAATGGAGGGGGGGAGGGAAACAACTTTCCCTTGTTGCCCAACTGTACATGTAAAACTAAAACTACCTGTAAAGCTACTGTAAATGTACAACTACCACATATATGGTATGCATTTAAGTACAGAAAAGAACAAATACAAATTGAAACAGAACTGTTTTCTCCTGGATCAATAAGAAAGTGTCAAATCTAGGCCAATGTCTAAAATATTACTCTTCTTGGGATTCAGAAATAGTTGCCGAGCTTTACTTCAGAGTACTTCCTGAGTTAGAAATCTACCACACAAATGTACCATTTTTGTCTCTATACCAGACCACAACCCATGGACCACATGGTGATTCCTTGTCTAACTGTAAGTACTCAGGACAACATCATATAGAAGAAAAGACTTCACAAGTACCACAGTGGTACTCACAGCACATACTTCAAATTAAGAGGCTGAATGGAGAGAAGGTCTGTATGGTTTGGCTACCGAATGCCTTGGTCACTGAGATCTACCCATAGTCAGGAAAAAAAAAAAAAAAACAGAAAACAAAAAAACCACACAACTCACTAACAAGACAGACTTAATTCTAGATGGTTCTTCTTGACAAAAGCAATTTTAGTAACACATTTACTTTGTCACTGAGTATTTTACCTGCCCATGAATCTTGGTCAGCTACTCCCAACTTTAAGAACTTACTCCATAATTAAAAAAAAAAAAAGATATCAAGAAGAAATTCTTTCCTGTGGGTGGTGAGACACTGGAACAGGTTGCACAGCGAGGCCGTGGATGTTCCCACCCTGGAGGCGCTCAAGGCCAGGCTGGATGGGGCTTTGAGCAACCTGGTCTAGAGGGAGGTGTCCCTGCCAATAGCAGGGCGGGTTGGAACTAGATGATCTTAAAGGCCCCTACCAACACTGAGAAGACAGAAATTCAGGTTTCAAAGAGTAAACTATATGCAGATTGGTATCTTTTAACTTCATCAATTACTGGGCAATTACATTGCTTTAGTCTACCAACCTCCCAATGATGCCAATTTTTGTTTCACTGAAGTCCCAAGGAAAAATCTCCACTATTTGAACAACTGCAGTTCATACTCTACACTTACACTCTACAATATCAAAAATGAATGCATTTCACAGTTTGAAATTTCAGACTTTCTATGGTTTTTTTTTTTTGCAGATTTTAGCAAAAACATCATTGTAAATAAACAAATTCGTATTCAAAAACATGAGATTTTTCAAAAAAAGGAAAAAAAATCAAAGCTTTCCTTTCTCTCCTTAGGAATTGACATACATTAAACATACCTTCATTTTTTAATAAAAATTGTCATTTATCATCAAGAAGTCTAGATGACTTCTAATCCAGAAACTGTCATCAGATCAAGTGTATTTTACATTACAAGAAATGGTAGTATGTCTAAACAGTTAAAACATAGCTGGTACCTGCTGAAGATTCTTCAAAATAAAAACACATTATATTTTTGCAATGTTCTTGTTAACTTAAAAAAAAAAAAAAAGGAAAATTGTTAATAGAATAAATAAACTTCTCAAATCCATCTTAAGCACGCTACAATACATTAAGCAGATTGACAGATCAGTATCTTTAAAATTGTAAAAACAATTTGAAACATCTTACTGTAAGCTCATTTTCTAACAGTTTTACCTTGGCCCCTTCCAAATGTGACTGATCTTTAAAACTGTGCTCCGAACATATAAAGCGTTTACTTTATATTTTTTATGCTTGCTATGACAATTAAAAAAAAACAACATAATTTTGTCTGCTGAAATGTGCATGTACCACTGGGGTAATGTGTGTGTTGTTCAGGAGGGGTTGGGGTGAAGGGGGTGACATGGGTTCTCTTCAAGGCACACTTCAAGACAATTTAAAAGTAACAGTTTCCAAAAATAAACATAACTTGTCTCTATTTTTGAAATTTTCAAGCATATTAATTCCTGTCTGTTCTCCTTTCAAGGAAAATGGTTCTTGAACTAGTACTGCTTTTTTCACCCCAACAAAGAACAAGTCAGGCCTCTTTATACACCTTACAAGCAGTTCATACACACATCTATCAATCAGTCCATCAAATCTTATGTACCTGCAACATCAGTAAAGTCAGATAACAGTATTACAAACTTTTAAAGCATACCTTAGCAAGAGAAAATTATTCACCAAAATTCTAAAACAAATTATTTATCTTTTAATAATAAAACGAATCTGATCCTAGAGTATCAATACCTCATCTTGCTATTCAACACTCACCAATTCATATTAAATTTCTATATGGATCTTTTAGGTAGACAGTAACTTTTAAACACAAGTATTTTTACAGACAATTTCCGAGAAACTTTCTGCAGTTATTTTACAATACATTAGTTCTAACCACGTCAGCAAGAACTCGTCCAGAAGAAAAAAAGATTCAAATCAAACTTTTTAAAGTTTCCCACATAACAGACAGAAAAAGGACAAAAATTTGAGCTCTCATCAGCAGAAAGCATAACAGGCCACAAATCTTCACTGAAAACCAGCACTTCAAATCAGATGCAATTCTTCTTCTATTTGTAATCTATCAGAACAAAATATTGATTTTTCACTCAAGCAGCTTACAAAACTGAAGGCAAGTCAACTACAGCATGTGTATCACATGCAAAAGTCTTGGGAAATTCTGCATTATTTTCATTTCGAAAATTGCGTACATATAAAATTCTGTTAAAAGCTTAACTGGCAAGCCAAAATATTACATACTAAAATATTTTGTTTTCCATCTAAAACTACATTGGATTCCTATCCTCAGATACAGGATTCCCAGTTTATTTCTCTCTATACACACACATTGAGCTCAAATACTGTAGTCTAGAAAAGAATTGTTAAAAAAGGGCAAGACAATTGCAAAGAAGCTGACTGTAGGTCTCTGTAAGTCTCAAAGGAAAAAGGAAAAAGGAAAAAGGGAAAAGGAAAAAGGGAAAAGGAAAAAGGGAAAAGGAAAAAGGGAAAAGGAAAAAGGGAAAAGGAAAAAGGGAAAAGG